>NC_077234.1:111179329-111479329 GCF_027887165.1 Monodelphis domestica
AGGAAGGAAGGAAGGAAGGAAGGAAGGAAGGAAGGAAGGAAGGAAGGAAGGAGGAAGAAGGAAGGAAGGAAGGAAGGAAGGAAGGAAGGAAGGAAGGAAGGAAGGAAGGAAGGAAGGAAGGAAGGAAGGAAGGAAGGAAGGAAGGAAGGAAGGGAGGAAGGGAGGAAGGGAGGAAGGGAGGAAGGGAGGAAGGGAGGAAGGAAGGAAGGAAGGATGGAAGGAAGGAAGGAAGGAAGGAAGGAAGGAAGGAAGGAAGGAAGGAAGGAAGGAAGGAAGGAAGGAAGGAAGGAACGGGACTGGGGGAGGAAAAGAAAATGATCTTTGTTTTCAATGAATAATGCTTGGAAATGACCAAATAAAATAATGTTTAAAAAAGAATAAAGTGAAATACCAGTTTAATCAATTCTATTCCAAAACATACTTTAAGTATGCTTCTACCCTGTTACAAAACTTTCAACAGCTTTTCCTTCCTAACAAAATCTAAATTCCTTTCTTGACCCTCCACATCTTTGACTATAACATAATTCTGGGAATATTTTCTCAATTTTTCACCAGAATCTAGAGTGATTTTCCATTTGTCTGAGTAAAAGAGAATGATGAGAGAATAAGTACATATGTCCATTGGTCATTTTTTTTACTTTGATTTGTGGATATATCTTTTATAATTACTTCTTACTTGTATTTAATTTTATACTACATGAAAGTGAAATTAATGGACAAACAAAATAGTATAATTCAGGATAGTTAAAATCTTTTCTTCCTTAAAAATCATTCCAGACTTCCAGTCAAGATGGAGGCTTAGTGAAAGCTAAAGTTCAGATTCCCTACAGAACTTAAACTATATGCTCCTAGGGCACCAAAATTCAAAATGAACAACATCATACACCCCAGGAATCTTCCTCCTGGACCTGGATCAAAAGGTAAGGCCCCCAAAGCCAGAACCCGACATCACTCGGATCTAAGGGACAGGCAGAACATCCCAGGACCCATTCCCCCGAACCCAGAGAGCTGAGTCCAAGGCAGCAGAGAGAACCTCAGAGCCTCAGGACTGGCTCTTCTGAAGGCCACTTCATGAAAACAACATGACTCAGACAAGGGGGCACCCAACACAGACAGAAGGGAAACAGAGAGAGATGGGGGGAGCTTGTAACCCCCAGGCTGGATCCTTCCATCCAAGTCTCACAGAAGGTCACTGCCTCAGGGCATACACAGTTCAACCCAGGGAAAACTAATCCTATCAGTAGCCCTCAGAGCTCCGGGAAGCTGTGGCCCCTCCCCCCTCAGAGTGCTGGGTCTTCTGGCCGGCAAAGGCATTAAACACCTTGAGGAGAGTGCCAAGCCAGGCTCAGAGCATGGAAGTAAGGCAATGGAGAAGCATCGGAAGGGAAGTGAGGAGTGCAGTAACACAGAAACATCAGCAATTCCTTGTTTCCCCGGGAAGACAGAACAACAACTGCATAGAACAGACAATTTGCCTAGGGTTAAAACCTCTGAACACCAGACAGAGATAAGAAAAGCTAGTCCTCCCCACTCAGATAGAGATGGCAAACTCCAAAGAAGAAGAAAAGCCTCAAACTTCCAAGAAAAATCAAGAAGAAAGGGGAGAATTTGGACAAAATTTATGGAGCAAAAATACAAAATACAGAGGAGATAGAAGAGGAAACACAAGCAAATGCTCCGAAACCTTCCAAAGGAAAGGGAAACTCTCCACAAACCCATGAAGAATCTGAATTGGAAAGGATCAAAAAGATGAAAGTCTCCTGGGAGGAAAACTGGGAAATAATGCAAAAGAAATTCACGCATCTACAAAATAAGTTTGACCAAAGTGAAAAGGAAAACCAGGCTTTAAAGGTCAGAATTAGGCACCTCGAAGACAATGAGCAAGAATTAATAAAGCAAAACCAAAAGACCAAAAATTAGAAGAGAACATAAAATATCTCACTGACAAGGTCATAGACTTGGAAAATAGAGGGATAAGAGACAATTTAAGAATAATTGGACTACCAGAAAGGCCAGAAATAAACAACAAATTCGACACCATATTACAAGATATAATCAAAGAATATTTCCCAGAGATCCTAGAAAAAGAGGGCAATACAGGCACTGAAAGAGTTCACAGAACACCCTCTACAATAAATCCCCAAAAGACAACTCTTAGGAATGTAATTGCCAAATTCCAAAGCTTTCAGCAAAAGAAAAATTTTTACAAGAAGCCAGAAAAAGACAATTTAGATATAATGGAATTCCAGTCCGGGTCACAGAAGAACTTGCAAGTTCCACTCTGAATGATCGTAAGGTATGGAACATGATTTTCAGAAAGGCAAGAAAGCTGGGCCTTAAACCAAGAATCAGCTATCCATCCAACCTGACTATATACTTCCAAGGGGAAGTATGGGCATTCAACAAAATAGGAGATTTCCACGTTTTTGCAAAGAAAAGACTAGAGCTCTGTGGAAAGTTCGATATCGAAAATCAAAGAGCATGGAATACCTGAAAAGGTAAATATGAATGAAAGGGAAAAGGAGAAAAATGTTATCTTTTTCTTTTACTCAAACCCTCTTCTATAAGGACTACATTTATTTCAATCTATGTATATTAACATGTTGGGAAATGTAATGTGTAAATAGGGGGAAAAGAAAGACCAAATAGAATAATCTTTCTCACACAAAGATTCACATGGGAAGGGGAGGGGAAGAAAACTCCTATAAGAAGGAGAGGAAGAGAGTTTTTACTTAAAACTTACTCTCAGGGAAATCAACTCTGAAAGGGAACAACATCCAGATCCACTGGGATCTTGAATTCTATCTTACCCAACAAGGGTAGGGAGAAGGGAAAACCAAAGGGGATAGGGTGGAGGGAACACAAAAAAAAGAAAGGGAAGAAGAGGGGGGAGGGGGAGGGACCAAAAAGGGAGGGACTAGAAAGGGAAACATATCAAGGGAGGGGACAAGGGGGACTGATTTAAAATAAATCACTGGACTAAAAGTTAGAGCTGAAGAAGAAAGGTTAGAATTAGGGAAGGATATCAAAATGCCAGGGAGTCCACAATTGACAGTCATAACTTTGAACATGAATGGGATGAATTCACCCATAAAACGTAGATGAATAGCAGAATGGATTAGAATCCACAACCCTACCCTATGTTGTCTTCAAGAAACACACATGAGGCAAGTAGACACCCACAAGATCAGAATTAAAGATTGGAGTAAGACCTTCTGGGTCTCACCTGACAGAAAGAAGGCAGGAGTGGCAATCATGATATCTGATAAAGCCAAAGCAAAATTAGACCTGATCAAAAGGGAAAGGGAAGGTAATTATATTTTGTTAAAAGGGACTTTAGATGATGAGGAAATATTACTAATTAACATGTATGCACCAAATAATATAGCACACAAATTTCTAATGCAGTAACTAGGAGAATTGAAGGAAGAAATAGACAGTAAAAACATATTAGTGGGAGACTTGAACCAACCATTATCAAATTTAAATGAATCAAATCAAAAAATAAATAAGAAAGAGGTAAAAGAAGTGAATGAAATCTTAGAAAAATTAGAATTAATAGACATATGGAGAAAAATAAATAGGGATAAAAAGGAATATACCTTCTCAGCACCACATGGCACATTCACAAAGATTGACCATACATTAGGTCACAGAAACATGGCACACAAATGCAGAAATGCAGAAATAATAAATGCAGCCTTTTCAGATCACAAGGCAATAAAAATAATGATTAGTAATGGTACAGGGAAAACCAAATCAAAAACTAATTGGAAATTAAACAATATGATACTCCAAAATCGTTCAGTTAGAGAAGAAATCATAGAAACAATTAATAATTTCATTGAGGAAAATGACAATGGCGAGACATCCTTTCAAACCTTTTGGGAAGCAGCCAAAGCGATAATCAGAGGTAAATTCATATCCCTGAGTGCAAAGGGAGAGCAGAGATCAATTGGAAATGCAAATAAAAAATTCGAAAGCGATAGAATTAAAAACCCGCAGCAGAAAACCAAACTAGAAATCCTAAAAATTAAGGGAGAAATTAATAAAATTGAATGTGATAGAACTATTGATTTAATAAATAAGTCAAGAAGCTGGTACTTTGAAAAAACAAACAAAATCGACAAAGTATTGGTCAATCTAGTTAAAAAAAGGAAAGAAGAAAAGCAAATTAACAGCATCAAAAGACGAAATGGGGGACATCACCTCCAATGAAGAGGAAATAAAGGCAATCATTAAAAATTACTTTGCCCAATTATATGGCAATAAATACACCAATTTAGGTGATATGGATGAATATATACAAAAATACAAACTGCCTAGACTAACAGAAGAAGAAATAGAATTCTTAAATAATCCCATATCAGAAAATAAAATCCAACAAGCCATCAAAGAACTTCCTAAGGGGGAGGAGTCAAGATGGAGGCTTAGCAAGCAGCAAAATTTCAGACCTCGTGGAAGACCCTTCCTTACCAATACAGACTGAATGCTCCTAGGGAGCTGAAACCCAACCTGAACAACAGGACAGAAGTGGGGAACCCTCCTTCTGGACTCAAATCAAAAGGTACGTCCCCCAAAAGCCAGAATCCAAGCATACTAAGGGCTAAGGGGAAGGCAGAGGGTAGATCCCAGGACCCCTCCCCCAAAACCCAGAGTGCTGAGCCCTCAGCAACAGCAGGTGGAACCTTTGAGTGGCCAAAGGTGCTGGCTTGGAGGGTCTACCTTGTGAGCAGCGGGGCGCTGGGCTCCAAGAATCCAGCTTGGACAGCATGGAGGAAGCCAGGGAGAGAGAGGGCCACGGCTGGGTCCCTCCATCAGGCTCCAGCCTCACTTTTGCCTCAGGGCATGACCAGATCAATCCATCCAATTCAATCAGAACTCCTCAGAGTTTACAGAGGAGGGCAAAGGCACTTGTGGACAGTGGAGAAATAGCTAGAGAGAACTGGAGAGAGCCTGGGCGGCCCAGCCTTACAGGTGTTTTCAGAGCCTCAGTTTCGTACCGCATACAGCCCAACCCAATTGAATTCAATCCAAGCAAAAGCCTCCAGAGGACAGGGAAGCTAACATTCCTCCCCTAGAAACTGTAGCAAGAGATCTGACAAAGCTCCAAGAGGGGAGACTGACAGCCCCAAAACCAAAACAAAATGAGAGGAGCAAGAGCACAGCCAAATATGGGGAGCAAAGAAGAGGTAATCTCGAGCAAACAACAGAAAAAGAAGAAGGAAAATTACAATAGACAGCTTCTGCACAGGTAATGAGCAAAGAGCAAATGAAACAGAGTGGGAGGGAACAGCAAAGGAAAACTCAGAAATCCCAGAGAATTTGATACAGGCTTTGGAAGAACTCAAAATGCAATTCAAAACACAATTAAGAGAGGCTGAAGACAACTGGGAAAAGAAGTTAAAAACTAAGACAAGTCATCTAGAAACAGAAAATAGTGTCTTGAAAGCCAAAATCAACCAGCTGGAAAATGAGGCAATGGAGATGAAAGATGACCTCCAAAGAAAATTCGACCAAAAGGAAAAGGATGACCAAAAAACTAAGGATGAAATCCAGTCTTTAAGAACCAGAATACAACAATTAGAATCTAGCGACTTCACAAGGCAGCAGGACTCAATAAAACAAAACCAAAAGAATAAAAAAATTGAGGAAAATATGAAGCATCTCATTCACAAAACAGAGGATTTAGAAAATCGTTCAAGGAGAGACAATTTAAGAATTATTGGCCTACCAGAAGACCATGACAAAAGAAAAAGCCTGGACATTATATTACAGGAAATTATTAAAGAAAACTGCCCCAAAATCCTTGAACAAGAGGGAAAAGTGGAGGCTGATAGAATCCACAGATCACCTCCTGTACTTAATCCCCAACTGACAACACCCAGGAATGTTATAGCCAAATTCAAGAACTATCAGACCAAAGAAAAGATATTACAAGCTGCCAAAAAGAAGTCATTCAGATACCAAGTAACCACAGTGAGGATAACTCAGGATCTGGCTGCATCCACACTGAAAAAAAAGAAAGGCATTGGATAGGATATTCTGGAAAGCAAGGGAACTAGGTCTACAACCAAGAATCAACTACCCAGCAAAACTGACTATATTCTGACAGGGGAAAGTATGGTCATTCAACAAAATAGAAGAATTCCAAGAATTCATAAAGAAAAGACAAGACCTGAACAGAAAAGTTGATGTCCAAGCAAGAGAATCATCAAAAGGTAATTAAAAATAAAGAGGGGAAAAAGAAAAACAAAAAAAATGTTAAAGAGACTCTATAAGTTAAAATGATATGTATCCCTATAAGAAAAGAGGTCATTGGTAACTCTTAAAAACTGCTGTTATTTGCTGGGCAGCAAAAAGAAGTATACTTAGAGGGAACAGCAACAAACTGTATAGGATGAAAGGACAGGACATAAATGGGTATATAGATATATGCATGCAAAAATACATATGCATAAGTATGCATATATATATATAACTAGAGCTTAAAATAGGTGAATATTAAAAGAAATGTGAAAAGAAACAAATGGGGGTAAATTTATATGTCATAAAGAAGCTCATGGTGGGAGGGGGGAGAACATCAATACACTGGAAGGGTAAAGAGGTTAGAGACAGGAAATACTCAACTTTTACGTGATTTGAAAGTGACTCAAAGAGGGAAAAACAATCCAATCCATTGGGGGCAGAGAATAGATTTGCACCCTATAGGGGAGTAGAAGGGTAACAAAAGGTCTGATGGGGAGGGAAGCAGTACAAGAGACAGAGGGAGTGGGGGGTTAATTTTAGAAAGAATATAAGGAAAATAAGGGGGGAATAAATAGGGAGGGGGGTAGAAAGGGGAGTAAAATAAGGGTGGGAATAATGGGGTCTGTTCAAAAGCAAACATTGGTGTAGAAGGAAATAGGGAAAGACGAAAAGGCAGGAAAAGGAGCAGAAATTAAAATGCTGGGAAACACACAGCTAGTAATCATAACTCTGAATGTGAATGGAATAAACTGACCCATAAAACGCAAGCGAATAACAGAGTAGATTAGAGTCCAAAACCCTACCATGTGCTGTCTACAAGAAACACATATGAGAAAGGTAGACACACATAGGGTGAAAGTAAGAGGGTGGAGCCAAATCTATTGGGCATCAACTGGCAAAAAGAAGGCAGGAGTCGCAATCATGATATCCGACAAAGCCAAAGTAAAAATAAATGTAGTTAAAAGAGATAGGGAAGGTAATTACATCCTGATAAAAGGCAGTATAGACAACAAGGAAATATCTGGACTCAATATGTATGCACCAAATGGCAGAGCATCCAAATTTTTAAAGGAGAAACTAGAGGAGCTCAAGGATGAAATAGATAGAAAAACTATACTAGTGGGAGATCTGAACCTTCCCCTATCCAAACTAGATAAACCAAACCAAAAAATAAATAAGAAAGAGGTAATAGAAGTGAATGAAATCTTATAAAAATTAGAGTTAGTAGACATGTGGAGAAAAATAAATAGGGAAAAAAAGGAATATACGTTCTTTTTGGCAGCACATGGTACATTTACAAAAATTGACCATGTATTAGGGCATAAAAACATTGCAAACAAGTGCAAAAGAGCAGAAATAATAAATGCAACTTTCTCAGATCACAATGCAATAAAAATAATAATTACTAAGGGAACATGGAGAGGTAAATCGAAAATTAATTGGAAATGAAATAATATGATTCTCCAAAACCAGTTATTTAAAGAACAAATCAAAGAAACAATTTATAACTTCATTGAAGAAAATGACAATGATGAGACATCCTTTCAAAACCTATGGGATGCAGCCAAAGCAGTACTCAGGGGGAAATTTATATGTTTAAGTTCATATGTAAACAAATTAAGAAGGGCAGAGGTCAATGAATTTGGCATGCAAATTAAAAAACTAGAAAGCAAACAAATTAAAAATCCTCAGATGAAGACAAAATTAGAGATCCTAAAACTCAAAGGAGAAATTAATAAAATCAAATATCAAAGAACTATTGATTTAATAAATAAGACTAGAAATTGGTACTTTGAAAAAAAAAACAAATAAAACAGACAAAGTACTAGTCAGTCTAATTAAAAAAAGGAAAGAAATAAACCAAATTGACAGTATCCAAGATGAAAAAGGAGACCTCACCTATAATGAAGAGGAAATTAAGGCAATCATTAAAAACTACTATGCCCAATTATATGGCAACAAATATGGCAATCTAGGTGATATAGATGAATACTTACAAAAATATAAATTGCCTAGGCTAAAAGAGGAAAAAATACATTACCTTAACAACTCCATTTCAGAAAAAGAAATTGAACAAGCCATCAAAGAACTCCCTAGGAAAAAAATCCCCAGGTCCAGATGGATTCACAAATGAATTCTATCAAACATTCAAAGAACAACTAATCCCAATATTAAACAAACTATTTGACAGAATAGGCCAAGAAGGAGTTCTACCAAATTCATTCTACGACACAAATATGGTACTGATCCCAAAGCCAGGCAGGTCAAAAACAGAGAAAAAAAAACTATAGACCAATCTCCCTAATGAATATAGATGCAAAAATCTTAAATAGGATACTAGCAAAAAGACTCCAGCAAGATATCATAAGGGTTATCCACTATGACCAAGCAGGATTCATATGAGGAATGCAAGTATGGTTCAATATTAGGAAAACCATCCATATAATTGACCATATTAACAAGCAAACTGACAAAAATCACATGATTATCCCAATAGATGCAGAAAAAGCCTTTGATAAGATACAACACCCATTCCTATTGAAAACACTAGAAAGCATAGGAATAGAAGAGCCTTTCCTAAAAATAATAAACAGTATATATCTAAAACCATTAGCAAACATCATCTGCAATGGGGATAAACTAGAAGCCTTTCCAATAAGATCAGGAGTAAAACAAGGATGCCCATTATCACCTCAATTATTTAATATTGTACTAGAAATACTAGCAGTAGCAATTAGAGAAGAAAAAGAAATTGAAGGTATTAAAATTGGCAATGAGGTGACCTAGCTATCACTCTTTGGAGATGATATGATGGTTTACTTAAGGAATCCTAGAGAATCAACCAAAAAGTTACTTGAAATAATCAACGACTTTAGCAAAGTTGCAGGATACAAAATAAACCAGCATAAGTCATCAGCATTTCTATATATTTCCAACACATCTCAGCAGCTAGAAATAGAGAGAGAAATTCCATTTAAAATCACCCTAGACAATATAAAATACTTAGGAATCTATCTGCCGAAACAAACAAAGGAACTATATGAACACAACTATAAAACACTTTCCACACAGCTAAAACTAGATCTAAACAATTGGAAAAAACATTGATTGCTCATGGGTAGGAAGAGCTCATATTATAAAAATGATAATCCTACGCAAATTAATTTACCTATTCAGTGCCATACCCATTGAACTGCCAAAAAACTTCCTTACTGAATTAGAAAAAAACATAACTAAGTTCATTTGGAAGAACAAAAGATCAAGGATATCCAGGGAAATCATGAAAAAAAAAATGCAAAGGAAGGAGGACTTGCAGTCCCTGATCTCAAACTATACTATAAAGCTGTGGTTATCAAAACAATTTGGTACTGGCTAAGAGACAGAAAGGAGGATCAGTGGAATAGACTTGGCGTAAAGGATCTCAGCAAGACAGTTAATGACAAACCCAAAGACCCCAGCTTTTGGGACAAAAATCCATTATTTGATAAAAACTGCTGGGAAAATTGGAAGATAGTGTGGGAGAGACTAGGTCTGGATCAACACCTCACACCCGACACCAAGATAAATTCAGAATGGGTGAATGAATTGAACATAAAGAAGGAAACTATAAATAATTTAGGTGAACACAGAATAGTATACCTGTTAGACCTTTGGGAAGGGAAAGGTTTTAAAACCAAGGAAGACTTAGAAAGAGTCACAAAATGTAAAATAAATAATTTTGACTACCTCAAATTAAAAAGTTTTTGAACAAACAAAACCAATGTAACTAAAATCAGAAGGGTAGCAACAAATTGGGAAATAATCTTCATAAAAACCTCTGACAAAGGTTTAATTACTCAAATTTACAAAGAGCTAAATCAATTGTACAAAAAACCAAGCCATTCTCCAATTGACAAATGGGCAAGGGACATGAACAGGTAATTTTCAGTTAAAGAAACCAAAACTATTAATAAGCACATGAAAAAGTGTTCTAAATCTCGTATAATCAGAGAGATGCAAATCAAAAGAACTCTGAGGTATCACCTCACACCTAGCAGATTGGCTAACATAACAGCTATGGAAAGTAGTGAATGCTGGAGGGGATGTGGCAAAGTAGGGATATTAATTCATTGCTTGTGGAGTTGTGAATTAATCCAACCCTTCTGGAGGGCAATTTGGAACTATGCCCAAAGGGCAATAAAAGACTGTCTGCCCTTTGATCCAGGCATAGCACTACTGGGCTTGTACCTCAAAGAGATAATAAGGAAAAAGACTTGTACAATAATATTCATAGCATCATTCTTTGTGGTGGCCAAAAATTGGAAAATGAGGGGATGCCCTTCAATTGGAGAATGGCTGAACAAATTGTGGTATATGTTGGTGATGGAATACTATTGTGCTAAAAGGAATAATAAAGTGGAGGAATTCCATGGAGACTGGAACAACCTCCAGGAAGTGATGCAGAGCGAAAGGAGCAGAACCAGGAAAACATTGTACACAGAGACTGATACATTTTGGTACAATCGAAGGTAATGGACTTCTCCATTAGTCTCAATGCAATGTCCCTGAACAATGTGCAGGGATTTAAAAAAACACTATCCACAAGCAGAGGATAAACTGTGGGAGTACCAACGAAAAGCAATTGTTTGAATACAGGGGTGGAGGGGATATGACTGAGGAGAGACTCTAAATGAACACTCTAATGCAAATACCAAAAACATGGAAATGAGGTTGAATCAAGAACACATGTGATACCCAGTGGAATTGCGTGTTGGCTGTGGGAGAAATGGAGGGAGGGGGAGAGGGAAAAAAAATGATCTTTGTTTCCAATGAATAATGTTTGGAAATGACCAAATAAAAAAATTCATTTAAAAGCAAAAAAAAAAAAGAACTTCCTAAGAAAAAATCCCCAGGGCCTGATGGATTCACCAGTGAATTCTATCAAACATTCAGAGAACAGTTAATCCCAATACTATACAAACTATTTGACATAATAAGCAAAGAGGGTGTTCTACCAAACTCCTTTTATTACACAAACATGGTACTGATTCCAAAACCAGGCAGGTCAAAAACAGAGAAAGAAAACTATAGACCAATCTCCCTAATGAATATAGATGCAAAAATCTTAAATAGGATACTAGCAAAAAGACTCCAGCAAGTGATCAGAAGGGTCATCCACCATGATTAAGTAGGATTTATACCAGGGATACAGGGCTGGTTAAATATTAGGAAAACCAACCACATAATTGACCACATCAACAAGCAAACCAACAAAAACCACATGATTATCTCAATAGATGCAGAAAAAGCCTTTGATAATATACAAACCCATTCCTATTAAAAACACTAGAAAGCATAGGAATAGAGGGGTCTTTCCTAAAAATAATAAACAGTATATATCTAAAACCATCAGCTAATATCATCTGCAATGGGGATAAACTAGATGCATTCCCAATACGATCAGGAGTGAAACAAGGATGCCCATTATCACCTCTACTATTTGATATTGTACTAGAAACACTAGCAGTAGCAATTAGAGAAGAAATAGAAATTGAAGGTATCAATATAGGCAAGGAGGAGACCAAGTTGTCACTCTTTGCAGATGGCATGATGGTCTACTTAAAGAATCCTAGAGACTCAACCAAAAAGCTAATTGAAATAATCAACAACTTTAGCAAAGTTGCAGGATACAAAATAAACCCACATAAGTCATCAGCATTCCTATATATCTCCAACACAGCTCAGCAGCAAAAACTAGAAAGAGAAATCCCATTCAAAATCACCTTAGACAAAATGAAATACCTAGGAATCAATCTCCCGAGACAAACACAGGAACTATATGAACACAACTAAAAAACACTCTCCACACAACTAAAACTAGACTTGAGCAATTGGAAAAACATTAACTGCTCATGGATAGGATGAGCCAATATCATAAAAATGACATCCTACCTAAACTTATTAATCTATTTAGTGCCATACCCATTGAACTCCCCAAAAATTTCTTTACTCATTTAGAAAAAACCATAACAAAGTTCATTTGAAAGAACAAAAGATCAAGGATATCCAGGGAAATAAGGGAAAAAAACCCACAAATGATGGGGGCCTTGCAGTCCCAGACCTTAAACTATATTACAAAGCAGCAGTTATCAAAACAATTTGGTACTGGATAAGAGACAGAAAGGAGGAACAGTGGAATAGACTGGGGGCAAGCCACCTCAGCAATACAGTAAACCGAAAGATCCCAGCTTTTGGGAAAAAAATCCACTACTAGATAAAAACTTCTGGGAAACTTGGAAGACAGTGTGGGAGAGATTAGGAATTGATCAACATCTCACACCCTACACCAAGATAAATTCAAAATGGGTGAATGACTTAAACATAAAAAGGAAACCATAAGTAAATTGTGTAAACACAGAATAGTATACATGTCAGACCTTTGGGAGGGGAAAGACTTTAAAACCAAGCAAGACATAGAAAGATTCACAAAATGTAAAATAAATAATTTCGACTACATCAAATTAAAAAGCTTTTGTACAAACAAAATCAATGTAACTAAAATCAGAATGGAAAGAACAAATTGGGAAAAAATCTTCATAGAAAACTCTGACAAAGATTTAATTACTCAAATTTATAAAGAGCTAAATCAATTGCACAAAAAATCAAGCCATTCTCCAATTGATAAATGGGCAAGGGACATGGATAGGCAGTTCTCAGATAACGAAATCAAAACTATTAATAAGCACAGGAAGAAGTGTTCTAAATCTCTTATAATCAGAGAGATACAAATCAAAACAACTCTGAGGTATCACCTCACACCTAGCAAATTGGCTAACATGATAGCAAAAGAATGTAATGAATGCTGGAGGGGATGTGGCAAAATAGGGATATTAATTCATTGCTGGTGGAGTTGTGAACTGATCTAACCATTTTGGAGGGCAATTTGGAACTATGCCCAAAGGGCGATAAAAGAATGTCTACCCTTTGATGCAGCCATAGCACTGCTTGGTCTGTACCCCAAAGAGATAATAAGGAAAAAGACATGTACAAGAATATTCATACCTGCGCCCTTCGTGGTGGCAGAAAATTGGAGAATGAGGGGATGCCCTTTAATTGGGGAATGCCTGAACAAATTGTGATATATGTTGGTGATAAAATACTATTGTGCTCAAAGCAATATTAAAGTGGAGGAATTCCATAGGAACTGGAATGACCTCCAGGAATTGATGCAGAGCGAAAGGAGCAGAACCAGGAGAACATTGTACACAGAGACTGATACACTGTGGTACAATCGAATGCAATGGACTACTCCATTAGTGGCCATGCAGTGATCCTGAATAACCCAGAGAGATCTATGAGAAAGAACACTATCCACATCCAGAGGAAAAACTGTGGGAGTAGAAACACAGAAGTAAAACAACTGCTTGATTACATGGATTGAGGAGATATACCTGGGGAGGTAGACTCTAAATGAACATCCTAATGCAAACACTAACAACATGGAAATGGGTTCTGATCGAAGACACATGTAATACCCACTGGAATTGTGCATTGGCTATGGGAGGGGTGGGGAGAGGGAAAGAAAGAATAGAATATGATTTTTGTAATCAAGGAATAATGTTTGAAATTGACTAAATAAAATTTAAAAAATTTTTTAAATTAAAAAAGAAAACATTGCAAAATGTAAACTGAATTACATTGATTATATCAAATTTAAAAGATTTTGTACAAACAAAACACAAGCAACCAAAATTAGGAGAGCAATAAACTAGGAGAACATTTTATAACAAAACTCTCTGACAAAGGTTTAATTTCCAAAATATGTAAAGAACCAAGTCAAACTTACAAAAAATCAAGCCATTCCCCAATCTCAAAATTATCAGTAATCATGTGATTTCAGAAATGCAAATTTAAACAACTCTGAGGTACTACCTCACACCTAGCAGATTGGCCAATATGACAACAAAAGTGATAAATGTTGGAGGGAATGTGGCGAAATTGAGATACTAATACATTGCTGGTGGAGTTGTGAATTGGTCCAACTATTTTGGAGGGCAATTTGGAACTATGTGCAAAGATCTTTAAATGAATGCCTGCCCAATGATCCAGCCATACCACTGATGGGTTTGTACCCCAAAGAGATAATAAGGGAAAAGACTTATACAAAAATACTCATAGCCAAATTCTTTGTGATGGCAAAAAATTGGAAAATGAGGGGCTGTCCATTGATTGGGAAATGGATGAACAAATTATGGTATATGTTGGTGATGGAATATTATTGTACTGAAAGGAATAAAGAAATGGAGGAATTCCATGTGATCCAGCCATACCACTGATGGGTTTGTACCCCAAAGAGATAATAAGGGAAAAGACTTATACAAAAATACTCATAGCCAAATTCTTTGTGATGGCAAAAAATTGGAAAATGAGGGGCTGTCCATTGATTGGGAAATGGATGAACAAATTATGGTATATGTTGGTGATGGAATATTATTGTACTGAAAGGAATAAAGAAATGGAGGAATTCCATGTGAAATGGAATGACCTTCAGGAACTGATGCCGAGTCAAGGGAACAGAACCAGAAGAACATTGTGTGCAAAGACTGATACATTATAGTACAATAAAATATAATGGACTTTTCTACCAGTAGCACTGCAATGACCATGACAATACAGAGGAACTTGTGAAAAAGAATGCTGACCACATCCATAGAAGGAACTGTGGAATGAGACATACTTTAGAAAAATATATGCTCAATCACATCGAGCAATAGGGATGTGCTTAGGGTTTTTATGATAAAGGATCACTCTACTGCAAATACGAATAATATAGAAATCTGTGTTGAACAATGATACATATATAACCCAGTGGAACCGCTTGTCAGCTTTGGGAGTGTGGAAGAAAGAGGGGGAGAAGGGGGATTATGAATCATAAAATCATGGAAAATATTCTAAATAAAAAATGTTTAAAGACCATTACTGTTCTTTCAGAATCAATAGTCTGAGTAGTAAGGCATATCTCTTCTATCTTTTCAACTATTATATTAAAATTATAGTGGTGACATATAGTAATGCTTTAAATATAGAATGATAGAAACAGATTTTTGATCAATGAGAGACAGAGATAGAGACAGATACAGAGATATAGAGACAGATACAGAAACATAAAGAGAGGGACAGAGACAGAGACAGAGTAAAGCTACTGAAATTATATGCCACCTCAAAAATCAATAACTTGAATATAACATTTTAAAGTTTAGTATGATATCTTTAGACTGAAATATTTGTCAGAATTGGCAGGAATTTTTCCTTTATTTTCTGAGGATTCATTTGAATAGTGGCCCTATCCATGAAAACCTATTTAAAACAAACATACCCCCAAATAGAAACAATTAAATTTAATTTCTGAGATTACTTTAAAGAAAAGTTCTGAGACAGAAAATTGCATTAATGATCACTTATCAGCAAATTGGTAGCAGTCTGACCATTAAGTGTGTTAGATTTCTGACCTACAGTCAGAAAAAGTGTCATCCAAGCTGTGAGAAGCAGCTAGACTGTCAAGATAAAAAGAAGAGAAAACAACAAAAATACTCAAATTTGCAAGACATTTATGTCGGATTAAATGTAACATTTAAAAGTGCCCTGCCCCACTCCTACACCCTGCCAAAAGTTGATTAAACATATTGTCCAGAAAAATTCCTAATTTTTTTCAGAATGAATAGAGCACCATTAAGATGCTAATATTCAGTGATTTGATTAAACTATGGTTATAGATTTTTTTAGTGAGACAATTTGCTGTATACAATATATGTGGAGGACATTAGTTTATAAAAATTACAGTGAAGTCAATAGTAGAGCAAGTTAGTTTGTTATGGAGATTCACTGTAATAATTGAAAGTACAATAGGAGCTGTGTCTATCTACGTCATTTAAATACTGCCTGAAAGAAGTACTTAGGAGTTGAATGTTTAATAAATGTTTAATGATGGTAATTATGGGACCCAGAATGGACTTGAATATATTGCCTTGGAGAATTTTTTTTCTTTTGCATCAAAGATTATTCAGCATATAGAGATATCTGGAAAATAAAGGCAAATATAATCTTATTTTTGTAAGTATTAAATATTCTATCTTTTCACTTTGGATTCAGATTGTGTGATTGTATTGGTAGTGTGAATTGCTATTCATTTTAGGAAATGTTTTATAAGGTAGAGTCTTCGATAGTTGTGTGGCATATGGAGAAGTTGTGACTTTCCCAGTATCATATGATCTTTATATCTCAGAAGCAGAACTTGAAATCATTCTAACTGGAAAGCTGATCCACTAGTGACACATAGTAGACTTTAACCAATATATATTTAAAAAAGTTTTTTTAAATCATACAATTTATTCCTGTCAGTGTAGAAACAATGCATTAAAATATTTATTAGCTTACAACCATTTTCCCTCTAAACTTATGCTTCAGCCAGTCATAGTGCACCATGACTTCAGCTGCTGCATTGGGGAGGCTCAGGTTTGTGGATCACTTGAGTTACAAACGATACTAATGTAGAAAGACTAAAACCAAACATGTACCTATGGTAACTCTGGTTCCAATAAGGATAAGACCCAAGGAAAGGAGGACCATGTACTGTAAAGAAGCAGTAAATTAACTATTACAGATTAAAGTTTCCCTATGATTAATGTTGGGATTGGGGCCCTAAGTGCCTCACTTCAAGTCAGAGAGAGAGACAAAGTTTTTCAATAAACACAAAATGATTCCATAAATAAGATAGGTAGGATGGGTGAGTGCTTTAATTTTAAGTGATATGATAATATTGTGAAGACTAAAATTAGGATCAGACACAAAAAGTTCTTTAATGGGCTATTTTATTTATATAGAGTTGTTTGCTCTCCCCATTATAGTGTGAGTTTCTTAAAAGTAGGAACTCTCTTTAGTCTTTCTCTGTATCACAGCATTTATGGTGCTTAACATATAGTAGACATTTGATAAATGCAAGGTAATTGAAATGCTATCAGTAGTTTACAAATATTGCAAATAACTGTGTATTTAGATACCTGCAGTTTGGGACTCAGCCCTAAAAATGACTGGTCCTGAGTCTGGGGTTTGCAGGTTTTTTATACACTTTTGTTGTAGAGGGAGTACAGAAGAATTCCTGGGGTGGGGGGAGTGAACAGGAACTCCTAGGGCTGAGGTGTTATCAGTTCCTGCCATATGTCAGGAGGGGGAGGGACAGGGACTCCTGGGATTAGGGGTCAGGGAGGGGAAAGAAGGTTTGGGAGCTGGCTCTTCATTCCCCACTACTTCTACTGTACATGAGGAGTCTTCCTCATGGGACCATATTCTCATAAGGGGATTCAGTAGGAGTCAGAGTTTGATACTGCTGGTGAAGGACCATAGCTGAGCAGTATTAATGCAATCCTTGACAAAGGCTACTCGGCAATTAACTAGCCCTGTATGATCAGCATAAAAGCAAAGAATTCTTAGGCTACAAGTCACGAGGATGTAAGGGAGCAAAGGAATTTCCCTGACAATAGTCTGCCCAAGTTTCTGAAGGTGCAATGCCCATGTCATCTACCCCCTCTCCAAATATCTAAGGAAAAGGGGGCAATGGCCTCAGTCTTCTGTAGTTTCTTCAAAGCTGAGAATGGTTGTAGAGCTGTCCCTGCCTATTGTTAGGAGAGAGGTATTGACTGTGAGCAATGACCAAGGGTTCAGGCTGGAATAGTTCCCAAGGTTACAGGGGCATCTGGGTGACTCCCATGAGTGCTTCTAGCCTAGAAGCAACTAGAGAAGTGAAAAGGTTACAAATGCAATGTCCACATATCCCACAGGGGAGTAGGCAAAACTTGAACAGAGAGGGAAAGGCTGTGGACACAGGTTCTTTAGGGGCATGTCCTCAGTGAATGCCTGCATCCTGTGTAGCTGGGAAACTGCTTGGAGATCTGGAGAATGTCCAGTGATTGCTTCCACCATTGGCAGACAGGTCACAAGGGGGAGAGTCAGCCCCTATGATAGAAGTGTAGAAACCAGGAATGGGGCAAAAACTAGAACACCAGATAGAAATAGAGAAAATTAGCACAATAGTAATTGATATTGCACATTTGCATTTGGATATCTTAGCCAACAGACTTCTTCAGAAATCATCTTCTTACAGGAATAGATCTCTTTAAGAAATTGGATTGCTGAGTTGAAAGAATATCCTTTTGCAAAGTACATATTAACTATAAACATCTATAAACACTTGAGTAACAATATTTTACAGATGAATTCCTTTACCCCAGATTCTGGGGGAAATTCAAGAAAGCTTTGAGCTATATTTCCAAGCTCAAGATCCAAACTTCAACTGTTGCAAAGTATGTTCCCTTACAATTTAAGAATTTTTAATTATTAACCTAATAGGTTGTTTTGGAGAAGTGGAAACTCTAATTTTACAATTAACATTATGTGCTGATTATGGGAATTTGTCACAAAGGAAAAGGCCAACAGAAAAAAAATTTTCTCTTGTCCCAAGGGACACATAGTGAGGACTTCACCTACAGGCCAAAGCTATCACTGTCTCATACCATCATTGTATCACTCAAGGATTAACAGCCTAGATGGTCATAAAAGGTCCATTCCCAGATGATCCAAGAATATGCCACTGTAACCATCCCAGGACTTTCTCTACCCTTTGTGTACTTTGTCACCATTAGAACTCAGAAGCCTTCTTTTGACTTAAAAAACAAGTCTCACCCATTTCAGCTGAGAGAAATTCTGCTTATCAGCAGTCCAGAAACAAATTTACATACCCTCAAACAAGCCTTTCATATCACTACAAGTCTGATCACTGAATTATTCTCATGTATTTTGGCAATAATTTACATATCACACTTTAGTCACAAAACCTGAAATAAAAAACATGAGTGCAGAATTGAGTAGCTCCATAGTAATATAAATCATAGCTGTATCATCTCTTGGACCTAAGCCATCTGAAAGACTAAGACAAGATCAGTCAGGAATCACTTCAGGGTAACTGTCCAGAGAAATTAAACAATCATTTGTGATTTTCCCACAATACATTAATTTTAGAAATTATCCCTAAGTTAAAGATCAGATTGTGAGAGCAGGACATCTATCTGTTCTCTTTCACCTCCCTATTTGTCTCCTTTCTCAATCTCTCTCTCTCTCTCTCTCTCTCTCTTTCTCTCTCTCTCTCTCTCTCTCTCTCTCTCTCTCTCTCTCTCTCTCTCTCTCTCTCTCTCTCTCTCTCTCTCTCTCTCTCTCTCTCTCTCTCTCTCTCTCTCTCTCTCTCTCTCTCTCTCTCTCTCTCTCTCTTTCTCTCGCAAAACCCTCTGCTTAAAAAGCAGAACAAGATTTCCATTCTTCCTTAACAAACATACATACTCAAGCTTTATGGACTTTAGAGCTAAGTCCTTCTTTCTTCTGAATCCAAAACCAACATACCTTCCCACCTTCTCTGACTTGCTTACGTCAAACAAACATACTGTTGGTATCATGTCAATTGCTAATCAGTAACCCAAAAGAATTATGATTTAAAGGAATACGTCACTGAAACACTGTGTCTTTAGCATAGTACTCAATTATACATTTCAGTTCATAGTACAAATTAGTAAACTGAGGTAACCACTGAGTATTGAACAAAATCTATGGTACAGGTTTTACAATGAAGTTTTGTTTACTTCCAAATAATACTTCACTCAACTCATTTTATCATTCTGGACACTAAGATTCCACAGCTTCAAATAAGCTTCTTGGTCAGACAGAGCTGGCAATGTTTGCTTGCTTGAGCACCTTAAAACTTCCAAAATATACAATTAAAATAGACTAATCTTTAAGTTCTATCACACGGTGGTTGTCAATTCTTTAAGGTCCCTATTTCAGTCCCTAAGTATCAGTGTGGAGTGATTATAAACACTTCTTTCTCCTTCCTGTGTGCAAGGAAGGGATTAATAGCTTCTGAGCAATTCATCCTAAGGCTGCTTGACTCAATTTAGATTTTATTTCTTAACAGCCTTGTCCCATCCTTCTTTAACCAGTGAGCTTACTATAATTTAAAATTTTGAATGCATCAAACCCCTTTCATAATTATTTACTCTCAGTGGGTTTTAGTTTGAACTCAACAACTTCCAAATAACTTTGATTAAGTCCTTTAGCAATATTTCAGTGTGTAACTAAACTGAAATTCAAAGCATGGACCTGCACTCCTCTCAAACCTCTGTCTAAAATAGAATAGAACCTCCAGTTTATTCTTCTTTTAGCTCAAAACATTGTTACATACCTGATTAAATTCCATCAACATTATTCCAATTTATAATTTATCTATTTCACACTAGAATTTATAGTATCCACTAGTACATCTATCCATTACTCTTATTGAAGTGGGGAACTTCATAAAACAAGTCCAGGCACCCCAAAATTCAATTATTAGTACCATTATTTATTGATTAATAAAGAATCTACCAGCTGGGACAGCCTTCCCTAGTGGAAGCTGTATCACACTGACATTATAGGATAGCTTACGGAGGTTATAAGATACAAAGTTAATTCTTTTCACATACAGATTTTTATTTGACAATCAAACCATATCACAAACACAGATATGTGTGGTCAGTGATGAGTGGACAATCCTCAGGTTATTCAGGAATTGTTTACTTTCACATATACTTAATCACTTCTTCCTAGTTAGCTATAAGTTACCTTGAATTCCATCCTGATCTCTTCAATATACCTGAAGTTCATTTTGTTTCCCCACCTTCATAATTCTCATCCTTAGGCTAATTAGAGTCTATTCTTAGTCTGCAAAAACTGCTTGACCTCCTGGGGGTCTGTTACCTAAAAATGTAGGAAGGGATTAATCTACTTTTTCTACTACAATTTTAGTATCTTCTCTTATTGGGACTACTTCATCAATTCTTCTGGCTTCTCCACTTTACCATTATTGTAAGTAGAGGAAAAGTACTATGCTGAATTTTATTTCATCCTCATGAAAAGGCCTTCTTGATTTCAGGACTGGTAAAATTTGTCTTTTTAAGGACATACAGTTTGCATATCATATATCCTTAACTTATTTAGGTGGAGAACTTAATTCTCTCTATAGTACAAATGCACACATAATTTGTATCTGAATACATATCCATCTCTAGATCACAAATTCCTTCCTATACATCGTGCACATTTTAAAAAACAATTCATATAACCTCAGTCAAAGACAACACCATTTAGAAATTCCCTCTTTTGAAAAATACCAAATTCTTAGTACTTATATTATTAATTCCCATGCACAGATTAGTCACTTTAAAAACTTCTTGTGTGATATGATTTCTTGTTGTGAGTTCTGACAGCACATACATTGAAATAACATCTGATTTGAAAAGTCCCAAGTTTAAATTTTAGAATAAGTTCTTCTCAACAACATAAGAACTTTTTTTCTGAATGACTTTTACATCTATAAAGCAGTCAGTAGAGTTTCTGTCCTTATAGAATAAAACATTCTCTCTCTGTGTCAGGCTGGCTACCAATCACATTTAGACATTTCTCAAATTCACTGAAACCATTAGGCATTGCAAGATTTAACAACAAACTTCTAACTGTGAGTTTTGTGCTCAATCAAATCTGGCTAACATTTCACATTTAACTGACAAACAGTTAACACACTACATTACCGTATCAAAATCATTAGCAATCCTCCCAAGTTGTATGCATCAATCCTTAGAAAAGTGCCTCTAACTGTGGAGTAAAAATCTCCCTTTTCTGCTTTGAATTTTTTTTTCTCTTTTTCTCCCCTTTGGGGGCCCATCCAAAGGAAGAAAGAGGAAAAAAAATCATTGAACAGATATTTTCTTTTGTCCTCTGTTAATGTCAAATTTAAGAATGTTAGTGTCCAATTTAAGAATACATAGAGACAAGACTGTGACAAAGACAATGATAAACAGAAACATCCCAAAAGTTGGTGCGTCTCATCAGTTGTCTTTCTGTTCAGAATCAAACCTTTTCCACCCCGCAGTAGAGGAGGAAGCCAGATCTGATCAATAAACTGATAGCTTCCTGGTAGAGATTTTGGGCTCCTGCCTTAAAGACAGAAAGTAATTCAATACCAAATCTAAGGGGGGTAGATGTTTGTTGACCCATGAGAACTATTAAGGGTCCAAATATAGAAAGATGCATGAGACAAACAGTAAAAGCCAGACAACAAATAGACGTGGAAGACAAACAACAGAGATACAGACTTTCACTAGGTTTTGGGGCAGGCAAAGGTACACTCCCCTGACCCCAGGGGCTTATCTTAGAGATCCTATCCCTCCTCATGTCTGCCAGCATGGAAATTTTTCACATTTACTGTCCAAAAATGCTCCTTAGGACCCATTGGGTCCTCAGAGGACTCAAACCTCTGTTGCAGGGACCCAGTCCCTGTCCCAAGTCCAACTTGGGTGGGGGGCCTCTAACCACCCTGAAGTTCCTGTCCCAAGTTCAACTTGGGTGGGGGGCCACTAACCACCCCAAATTCCAACCAGAGGTTGTACATAATTTAACCAGTTTTGTTGAAATCCATCCATCATCATCTATGTGACAATTAACAAAGGCAGCATGTGATCTTCAATGGATCTAGTGACAAGGGTTTTAGGCAAGATATTCATGGGTTTATACAGTGATATTTTGTTCTTCAGCAGAGGTAAAGGTACAATTAAAGATCAATATAGGCAAAACATAGTAGCTTAAAATGATTCAGTATAACAGAAAGATATTGATTAAATTAAAGCAGGTAAACTTAAAAAAATTTAAACCTTAAAGCAATCAGTAAATACAATAATATAAATCAATGAGGAGCTGTAAACAGGCTGTGCAGTCAAAATCCTTTTCACCAATCCCAATAGATTTGTTTGATATTATAGGAGGAGAATAACTCAAATAGTTAGCAAGAAACTTCCGGATCTCTTTTGAAGTTTCCTTCCCCTCCCCCAGTATTTCATTATCCACTTAGATTTCATTTGTAAAAGCCTGAATTTCCTCATAGAAGCACAGGGCAGAATCTCCACTCTGCATGTTGAGAGCAGTTAGGATTTTAGAACTTTGTCAAAATATTTCAGGTTGGCTTGTAGCATAAGTAGCCTAGCTTGTGGCATATTCTTGAGGAGAAGGAAATAAAATAAAGTGGGAAATCTCCAATGAAAATAAAAAGACCCAGGATAAGAATTAAGCACATCCAAACCTCACTTTTTAGCTCTTCCAACTCATACTGTTGTTTCAGAGTTTCAAGCATGCTTTGCAATAGCATTTTTCCTGAAAGAGGCTGAATGGGGTTCTTTTTTCCATGCTGAAAAATGGCTAGAGCAGGCTAGAAACATACATGTAGAGTGTGGAAAGGGATTGGGGTGGAAAGACTTTCATTCCTCACCCTCTGTGAAAAAAATGTCTAGGATTGGCAGGCTCTTGTGGTAGATCTGGTTTCCTCAAGAGGAGACTCCAAACTGGGTGAAGAGTGGTGAGGAATGCTGGCCTACCAGATGAACAGGAGAAACAGCAGGCAGCAGCAGGCAGCAGGGCAGGGCAGAAGTGCAGGCACATCCCACCACTGGACCTAGTGGTGGGCAGTGACTGGGCAAACTTCCTATCTTTACTATAAGGCTATCTGCTCAAAATTTTTTGAGAATTCGTAATCACTTAGAGGTAAGTCAAACTGTGGGCTTTTTAATTATTAATCAATAACTAAATATTATATTTTGTAAAGTTTTATTAATAACAAATGAAGCAAAAGAACTGCCTGACATCAGCCAGGCTATAGGTTCTGAAGAGAGAGAGAGGGGTTACAGCCACTGAAATACAATCATAGAAAATGTGGGGATGCATGGAACCCTGGGAAAAACTAAGGGACTTGTGGGAAATGAAGACCAAAGGCTCAAAATCTCCATTTAAACAATTTATATGTGCAGCATTACCAATATGCATGTGTATGTATGCTTGTTTGTCAGTCATTCAGCCATGTATGATTCTTTGTAAGCCCATGGAGCATAAATTCCATGGGGCTTTCTTTAAAAAAAAGAAAATACTTGAGTGGTTTGCCATTGAATATAACAGAAGTTAAGTGGCTTGTATCCAAGGTCACACAGCTAATAAGTGTCTGAGGCCAAATTTGAAATCAGCTTAAATGTAGGAGTGTAGGCCCTTATAGCTCTATTTAAGCTACCTGGTTTACATGGCTAAATTTGTAATAGTCTCTAGGACATTCTGTTTCTCAGGATTTCTTCTCTTTAATTTTTGTCAAATCTAGAAAATTATCCCTTTTTCACAACTACAAAAGAAATTCCCTGTAAATTCATGAGTCTGTAGACAACAACTATTAGATGATTTTCTAGTGAAAAAAAAAAGGGGAACAGATGGTTGCATCCCACCAGAATTACTGTATTGGGTAAATAAAAAATCAGCTGTGGAAATCAGGTAGTTCTACAATATATGAGGTTATTCAATTTTCTTTAAATCCTCTTCTGCCAGAAAATGGAATTTAAGTTCACTCTTAAATATCACATCAGCTAAGGGCTAACATAACTGTGATCATCTTAAATCTAGTATTCAACAAAAATGTGTTTTTGTTTTAAAAGCACGTGTGTGTGTGTGTGTGTGTGTGTGTGTGTGTGTGTGTGAGAGAGAGAGAGAGAGAGAGAGAGAGAGAGAGAGAGAGAGAGAGAGAGAGAGAGAGAGAGAGATTTCCACAGGAGAAAAGGTGAAGTGAAATGTTAAAAAACTGATTTGACTGGTCAAGGTTTTTCTTTTCAGAGGTAATTTGTTCTTTCTGGAGTATCAGTGATATGACTTTTATAATATTCACTTTATTTTTGACTCAGCAGACTTGTTTTATAGGCTATTCCATATAAATACTACCTGTAAGGGGGTTCAGGGAGATACTTCTTGGTTTCTAGTTTGAAACAATGGATTTATTTATTCAATGTTCATTTAGATTTTTTCTTTATTATGGATGTTACACTGACTGAAAACAAATTAATACCAATGTCTTCTCCTTTACAATTTCATATCATTCTAATCACATCTTAAGCATTTTCAATATGCTGAATTTGTTTTTTTGATAGTAGAGTTTATATAGTCCCTACCTTTCTAAATTGACTTACCCTTCTCTGCTTCCTATATTTATAAATAATGTAACTATACCACATGTGAAATTCCAGGTAAGTATTAGAGAATAGTAGCAATGCATTGTGAATCTTAGAAAATTATGCTATGATAGAAATACAAAAAATCATTCTGTTGATTTCCTCTGTGGTTTTCTGAAGTTATAGCTTTAAAGAAGATTCATTATTACTCCAAGGTCCTTTTTAAAGTTTTCCTATTTTGCTCCAGTTCAATTCATTTTGTACTTGTAGAAATTTTGAGCATTTTATTTCCTAGTAAAGCTTTATTTCCTCTGTATATTTGTACATGCAATTTAATTTTATTTGGCAGGGTAGAAAGAGGATAGTGAGACTGATCCTATATTCTCAATTGTTGCTTATTCAATAGATATAATTGTTTTTCCTAAGTAGTGATCTTCCTTGAATTATAACATATATATTTCATAAATTAATGGTGTAGAGAAATATTTGAATACTCATGCTATACTTGAAGAGTACATCTGGCCCTATTTAGGGACAAGTGGATTACACACTAAATTGACTATGAAAGGTTGAACAAGTTATAATTTTAATCTTGAGAGTACTTTAACTCCTGATAAATATAATTCAGATGATATTCATCAAGTGAAAGTCATTAATATGATTCTGGTTCTATCTATCTATATCTATATCTATATGAATATATTTTGTATGTGTGTTTATGTATGCATGTATATATATATATATATGTGTGTGTGTGTGATTATGTATATGTTTTGACTAATTTTCAGTTAACACAATCTCTTTGTTCAGCTGTGAATTTTAGTGGGTAAGTTTTGTAACCATGAGCTTCAGGTAAATAATACATTTTCAACTGTGTATAGAAACACAGAGAGCCTTGACATCAATAAGAAGTCATTTCTCTCTCTTTCTCTTCTCTCTCTCTCTCTTTCTCTCCAACTTAATTCCTTCTTTCCTTCATTCCTTTTTCCCCTTTCTACAGAGTGTATCTTTTTATAACCGATGGACATTTCAGGATTTCATGTCTCTCTCATATGCTGTCAAAATTCAGACATGTAGGACATATTAATCTAATAGTGCACACCAGCTTGAGAACATTCAAGCATGCATTTTCTTGGCAAATCAAAATATTTATTAATATAAAAATATTGGCATGATGGTAGCTTCTATTCTCTATACATCTCAGTTTGTTAGCTGAAAGAGTGGATAGAGTGATTGGCCTGGAGAGAAGAAAATGTGTTCAAATCTGATCTAAAATACAGTTTGTGGCCCTGTGCAAGCCACTTAAAACCATGTTTGTCTCTGTTTTCTCTAACATTGAGTTGACAAAAGTTCCTATGTCCTTGAGTTGTTGTAAGGATCAAATGACAATATTTGAAAATCATTTAGTGCAATGGCTATCATATAGAAAGTGCTATATAAACATTATTCAACTTATTATTATTAAATTTGTTATCATTAAAATAATCTCAATATTCCTTGTTTATTACAGAAGCATGAAAAAGATAAATAAAAATTAATATACTCATATTTTTCTTATTTTCTCCATAAATGTACCAAAAATAGAAATATGCTTTCTGGGTCTTGTTTTTAAATATCACATGTATATGTACATAGTTATAAATATGCTATCTATATATGCATATGTACATACACATGTATGTTGTCTCTGTGTAAAAATGTTGTCAAATACTAAAGTTATGTGTTCAAATCAGTCTATAGTTGTCACCAATGAGAAAATGAGAAAATATCATTATAGATTGAAATTTCATTTTTTTTGTTGTCTTTCAGTTTCATCTATAAATACTCATGACATGATTAATTGATTATTAGGACCTCAAATCACAATATTCTTCCAACTTCCTTCTTATGAATACTTAAAAATGAAGTTTTAAGGTTTCCCTTTTGGGTATAATTTATCTTAATTTACCAAAGAAGTAAAATTTATTGATGAAAATTTCTAGAGCCTTTTTTCTCTTTGTTGAGGCAGTTATTATAAATTAGCTGAACTTCGGCAATTGATAGTCGATGCATTTTCTTTGGAACATTATTCACATGTTGATGACAAGAATATTTTAAATATATTATATAAGATCTATTTAATGATTTAGTTTCTTCTCCTTTGTATTTGTTATGATGTGGTATTTATTGAATTATATGTTACCTTTTCTTTTACAAAGGAAAAAAATTGGAAAAAATAAAATTAATTCTAAGATCATACATAGCCACTATACATATGAAGGCAGGCACTTACTGTAAATTAAAAGGTAAAAAACAAAGTAACTTTATATTGTCATTTAGCATCTTCCTTTTTTTTTAAATTCAAATGAAATCTATTTCTTTTTCTACTTTTAGAATAGTATTTTCCATTATAAATGTTTTTCTATCTGTGGTGTCCATTTTGATACTAAACTCAAGATGTATGGAGAAAGTAGAAATATAATAAAAAAGGGGAAAGGACCTACTTGTATAAAAATATTTATAGCTGTTCTTTTTCTGGTGACAAAGAATTGGAAATTGAGGGGGTTTCCATCAATTGGTGAATGGCTGAACAAATTGTGGTATGTGTTGTTAATGAAATTCTATTGGGCTCTAAAAAAGCAATAAGCAGGATTTCAGAAAAAACTAGAAAGTTCTGTGGGAACTGATGAAGAGTTAAATAAGCAAAACTGGGAGAATATTGTACACAATAACAGCAATATTGGATGATGATTATCTGTGAAAACTTGGCTATTCTCAGCAATGCACCTATCTAGGACAATCCTGAAAGACTTGTGACAGGGAATGCTAATCACCTCTAGAGAAAGAATCATTGGAGTCATCCTTCACATAAGTGAAGTCTTTGCTTTAATTTTGGGGTTTCAATTATGCATGAGTGTACTCTTACAACAATGACCAATATGGGAGTGTGTTTTGCATGACAATAAAAAAATTAAAAATAGAAGAAAGTGGAAGGGAAGGGGAAAACACTTTTGTATAGAGCATACATTGTGCCATGTACTATACAGGGCTCTTTATAATTATTATCCTTGTTTGATACTCACAACAATGCTACAGGTAAGGGTATTAATACCCTTATTCTACAGTTGAGGAAACTGATTTGAACTGAAGCTATGGGACTTTTCCTAGGATCAAATAGCTAGAAAGTCCTGATATCATGTCCTCCTGACTCTAGGCCCCATGCATTGTTCACTGACTCACCAGGTAATTTTGTTTAGGGATTTTTATAACTTATTTATAGATTTTTCTCTATTTAATGCTCATTAAGAGAAATTTGAACCTAAACTTTAGTTCTTTTCATTTTGGCCTATTAGCTTACTCACTGAGAACAAGATGAAAAGATCAAGTGCTTCATGGGATGTTATTTATCATTCTTTATTTCTTTATATTCTTTATCATTATTTATCATGCACAAGATCTATAGAACCAACCTTTTTGACTCCCTGAATGGAGTCAAGTTGTTCTGCTATAGAGGTTTAATTATCTCACCTTTACTCATTTTAATTAATGCAGAAAATATCAGTATGTTTTCTTTCTTCTGGAGCTTTATCTCATTAATTATATGAGAAATTATATAAATTTAAGTGTTATGAAAAGAGATTGCATATTACTTAACTGCATCTATCACAGTCTAATACATAGTAGTTATTCATTAATGATTGTTGAAAAAGTGATTGTAAGGGAAAGAAATTGCAGTGGAAAAAGGCAAAATGAAATCATGTTTAGCACTTTTCTAGTCATATCTATTTTTCCCTGCAACCGGCAAGGAATTTATATATATATATATATATTTTTTTTAACATATATATATATATATATACACATATATTTCTACATGTGGAAACAGAGGCTTTTGGAGGCCCTTCTAATATTTGTCATATTATTAAGAATGCAAAACTTTGTCCAAGCTGTGGTATGCTAATGTTGGTTATTAACATAAATGAAATCATATTGCTCATATTATATTCACATGCAATCTGTAGCCATACATATTTAATTTATACCCTAAGATATTATGCCCCAGATAACTGACATGATTTAAAATATACAACTGATTAAAGTTTTAAATAATTACACAGTTTAAAAACAGCTGAGATACAACAGCAGTTGCTCTATTCCTGTGAGTAAGCCAGGATGAAAATATGCATTGTTTGAGCATGTACTACTTTGCTTATTTGACAACTAGTAATCAATAATTCTATATGCCAGATGATTTATCATCATACTAGGCCACTGCTCTATACTCTCCCCTTAGGGCTTGATGAAGATAAGGTGAGACTACTTCTAAATTCAGTAAGGTAGCTACATTCACAAAGGTGTGCCTAGGGAATCTATGAGTCAACACTGGTGTCACTTCCAAATATGGGGGCAGATGAAAAAAGAAGTCTTGATTGAATTAATTTTCTAAATCCATGGTATTCTATAGCCAAATCTGTCTAGTGATGGTTTGTTCAACTCTGTACATCATATATATGGATCAGGCTCTCAAAATAGAGTTATATAAGCCAGATAATGGAAGAGTTGGATTAAGAAATTACTTTTCTGCAAATCAATGAGTCAATTCCAACACCTTTATTAAATGATTACTCTCATGCATTATGATAGATGCTCAAGACATAAGTACATATAATGAAAAATTCTTTAGATAAAATGAATATATAAAAGATAACTTTTTTTTCTTATAGATAGATATTTACATTTTATAGGGAGAAATTACAGTAATTATTTCATTCCGCAAGACATTTCAAGATATCTGCAATTAAGAAAAAATTTCTTCTTGTTTGTATCTCTAGTTTATAAAATGGTGCCTTTTATAATAGGAATGTGCTAAATGGTCATTTGGTAAAATTTAAGTTCATCATTTCAGTCTTCTGTATTCTATATAAGAAATTTATTTTGTTACACATTTGAAGATACATGAGTAAAAGAAGAAAGGATTTTTTACATTTTTCCCTCTACTTCTTCCTTTGCTCCCTATTGAAATAAAGTAATAACTAATTCCATTGCTAACCTTGTAATCCCTTCATTTTGTTTTCCTGTATTTCTTTCTTCACTTCTCATATGAATAAGTTAGAGAAAGGAAAATGAATTAGCTAATTGTTCATGATTTGAGGTGTACAGTCTAATTAAATGTCAGGTCTTTAAAGTTTGCCTTTTAGAAATACTGAAATATATGAAATGACAACTCTATATCCTTTTTATTCATTCCACATTACCCTTCAAGGGTTATGAGCTTTTTAACATGAGCTTGATATGCTATTTCTCCATGAAGCAATAGATATCCAGGAGTGACATAAACCTAAAAAGTATTTCCCCTATGTCAATAAGTTTTTAGAATTAAAATAAAAAATGGGCTTTCAGGGGGCAGAGTCAAGATGGAGGCTTAGAGACTGCAACAGTACAGACCTCCATAAACCCTTCCTCACCAATCAAAAACACAATTCTTTGAGGAGAATGAAAACCAAATCTAACAACAGGACAGACCTAGGAAACCCTTCTCCTGGACCCAACTTAAAAGGTACACCCCCCAAAAAAGCCTGAATTTTAGAATATGTGGGTTTAAGGAGAAGTAAGAAGAAAGATTCCAGGACCCCTCCCCCACCTACAGCACTGAGCCTCCAAGAGGTGGCTGGAATCTCTGAGTGGGCAAGGGTGATAGTCTGGAGGGAATACCTTGCCAGCAAAGCTGTGCCAGGTTCAGAGCATAGAACACAGGCAGTGTAGGGACAGGTGGATGAGAAACACAGAGGAGGCAGCCCAGTCACAGCCAAGAAGCTCCATCTTGCCCCCACCCCTTTCTGGAGGTTTTGGCTTCAGGGAACATCTAGCTTTGCAAATCAACTCCTCTGCCCTGACTCAATCTCATCAATTGGGTATGTAAGAAGCCTTTAGAGGGCAGGGAAGATCAAGCTCCAACACCCTTCCCTCACAGACTGATCTGAGAGCCTTGCTGACTAAGCCCTAAGGGGCAAAGGCAACAACAAACTACAAGCAACAATCTTTACAACAGGGAAGGAAGCCCAGTTCCTTTTCAGTTTCTGCTGTCAGCTGGGGAAGATCTTACTAACCTGATCAAACAGAAGAACAGAGAAGAAGTCCCTTCAGGACAGAACAGCCCAAACTCACAGATCCAGCACATAATGAGAGGAGCAAGACTAAAGGCAACTATGGGGGTGGGGTGAGAAGGGGGAAATATGAATAAACAACAGAAAAAAGAAAAAAGAAATTACAATTAAGAGCATCTATCAAGGCAATGAACAAAGAGCAAACAAAACAGAGGAGAATCAAGGAGGAATTGGACACAGGATTTGGAAGAACTCAAAATAAAATTCAAAAAACCCTTGAGAGGCTGAAGACAACTGGGAGAAGAACTTAAAAAGCAAAATAAATCATCTGGAAACCAAAAATAGTGTCCTGAAAGCCAAAATTAATTAATTTAAAATGAGGCAAAAGAGATGAAATCTCAGAAGGAGAAGGATGAACAAAAAGCCAGGGCTGAAATTCAGTCTTTAAAAACTAGAATCCAACAACTAGAAGCAAACAACTTCACAAGGCAGCAGGAAACTTGATTGTGGGAATGAATCAAAAGAAAATTAGTCATGTCATAGTGAGGGTTCAAATCATGCTATGTAATACAAGTTTTCAAGGAATGCAAACAGCAGTAGCACACCCAAACACATACTCACACTGGAAAAAATGACATATATTTATAAATTATTCATTTTCCCTAGCTATCTATATAAATATGCTTTCTACACACTTATTTTTCCCTTAACTTTCCAGCTCTCCATTTTACCCTTCCAATTTACCTAGTCAAAATTGGAAATGAAAAGAATTTTATTTATCTTATTTATTCATTTTCATATATTATTTGTTCAAACTATTTTAAGGTATTGAATTTTTATAATTTAAACATATGAATTCATTTACTACCTCCAAAAAGAACACAAAAATCTTTGCTTAATTGACTTTTCTCCTGAGTCATTGCTTTTAAGCTTCAATTTTGCTGTTTTCTACCACTGGAATTGATATATGAAAAAGTTCCAGATCACTCTCTTGATATTTGGGAGAATTATCATATATGGCAGCTTGTTTTACACTCTAATGGAATGTTTGGATTTCCATTATGTGTCTCCAGAAACCAAGACACACAAGTATTTATACAAATGAGAAATAATATAAGAGAGAGAAATGAAGCCAAATCATTGATATGGCATTTTCCTTTTCAATTCCATAAATATAAGTCAATAAATCATTTTTTTATTATTTTGAGCTTTTATAATAACATTTTCTTGTTCATCCCACTGTTGTAGATCCTATATTGCTTTTATATTTTAGGACCCTTTTCAGTATCTTTTCAGTGTCACTTTAATATCTGCAGTCAAAAACAGTATCCAGCAGAAATAAAATTTTTCAAAAATGCTTAGGATATAACACAGGCCCTGGAAGAGTATAAACTACCAACTGTAAACAGCATGGTTTTGTCTTTGGTGATGACTTTTTCTGTGCTGACTTTTATGATTATAACTTGTAATCTTTACAATATTCCTCCTTGGAAACTCTGCCTACATTTGAATTTGTTCTGAAGTTAAGTTCAGATTTATTTGAAGTTTGGTTCAACATGAGGCTATTCACTTCTACATGAGATGACTGGAGTGAACCTGAAGGCATTACAACTGTACACGCAATACATCTGTCTTTATCAAACATACCTGGATCTAAAATCTAGTTGCAGTCTCATAAAATAACAAAAAAATCTTTACACAAAGAATGAAAAATTTTATAACATCCTTGTGCTGTGCACTGTGCTGTGATTGGGAGATAAATACAAAAAGATAGTCCAGACTATCAAAGAGCTAAAATCTATGAGATAACAGACATAATGCAGTGGTGGCCAGGGACAGACATTTTGATCTATATGCTTACAGGTATAGAATAGACATAGGGAAGTAATAGAAGTAATAGAAACAATGGGAAAGTTGATTTGATTATGCTAGGGAAGTTGAGATAATCACCACTAAATAAAGACAAGATTAAAATATCTGCAAGTAAAAAAAAAACAAAAAATCAACTCAGATAATTAGGGCATATTGTCTATCTCTAGTAGCATGTCTTCTGAGAAGAAGACTAAGGAGTAAGGAAATATTCTATTGATATATATCATTCTATCTAGAGAAGAGTTATATGTTCTTGACTTCAGTTATGGCAATGATCTTGGAGAGGAAGTACTACCTCTCTTAAATCAGTGCATGCCAAAGAAAGTTAGATGGTGTTCTTTTATAGTAAAAGAAGAAAATGAAGAACTGTGAGTTTATTTACTCTGAAATTTAATGAACAACCCCTGAATAATTATTTTATAAAATATTTATATTTTATATATATATTTATGTACATAAATAAATAAAATATTTATAAAATATAAAAAATATATAAAAATTATTTTGACTTCAGTTAAACTAATTTTTAAAATAGATAATTGTAATTGAATGTCATTAATCTCAGCTATCTCTCCCAAATCCCATCTAGAAAAAAGATATCCCCACATACCAACTATTGTGAGAATCCCTCCTCTCTTTCCAACTTCATGCCAAGGCTCCCTACCCTACTGTGTATTATTTCTCCACTTCCACCATTCTTACATCTTAATCACTAAAAAAGAGAGTCCCCATTTCATTCTGACTTTAGGTTTCCACTCAGGGTAGGTTGGATGGAATTGCTTACCTTACTGGCATGAACATGAAAAACAAATATAATCCATCTGGTAAGATGAACCTATGCTGCAAGCCTTAGGGCCTAAGGTTTCCTATGCTTTATCATTGGCATTTCCCCTCTATCTTCCAATACTCTGGAACTTGTCTCCCAATCCGTTGATGTATATACACTATGGATTATTGTACTGTATCACTTTAATGTGTAGGTGCATAGCAAACATTTCTGTATATTTGTTTACATATACATTGAAATTTTGTGTAATGTTACCAAAACATGCAAAATATATCCATATATATGCATATTTTCTATTTTTAAATCTTTACATAAAATATACCTCATTCTAACAATAGAGCAAATACTAAAATATTATATAATCTAGGAAAGAATGAGTTAGCTATTGTCTTAGTGTTCCCTCTGTAATAAAGACAGTATTAATATAATTATATTTTTTTATTCCTTGTGCCTAGTTGCATGGTATTGGACAAGTGACTTAAACTTAATGAGCCACTGTTCACATCTTTTTAGAATGCATATAGTAAGTATTTCCCTAACATGACTTCTTCATGGAGTTGTTGTGAAGATCATTGTGCATATATGCTTATAAAAGCACCCTAAAGTGAGGTTCACCATAATATTTTTTGAAACATTATTACTAATATCTCAGTGTTTTGAAATAAAAGATTTGAACTTAACACACTCTATTTGTTAACTTGAATATGTACATAATTTAGAGTTGGGAACATTATCCTCAAAACAATTTCATGATTTTTCCCTTTGTTGGTTATGTTTGTTGAGTAGGAAGAAAACTCAGAGATCACTTTATACCTAAATCTTGAACTTATTTGCAAAATCTTTAACAAGTGATCATTTATCTTTTTCTTTATGACTTGCTGCAATGGGAACTTGCTATTCCTTGGCAGGGAACTATAGATTCTTGGATCAGTTTTATCTTTAGTCATTTTATCTCTGTGCATTGAGCTGAAAACTGATTCCTTATAATGCTCTAAAAGTGAATTAGTAAGATATGATTCTAAGGTAAATTTTTTCAAGTGCAACTCATGGAAGCTGAGAAGAAATGATCATACTGGAGTATGGTTTCTTTCAAAAACACTTTTGAGATCTATCAAATTTTTCTGAGCTAATAAGTGGGTTGAATCTAAAATTATTGAGTCTTGAGATAGGATTTTTGAGTGTTAATAGATTATTTAAAATGACAAACTATTTAATATCAGCCTTTAAATGAAATTAAGCAAGTATGCAAGTAAAATATTTAATAAAGGAAGTTCATGGGGGAAAAGTAATGACAAGAGCAAACATTTCTTGTTGGTATCAACATTAAAGAAAGTAGAGAAATTATCCATGTCAATGAATGAAACTTTTTTAAGGGCAATGTGACTTCTTACATAAATATGGCCAAAACAATACAGATGTTCCCAGTTGGATGTAGTCTTCTCAGACTTTTGACTCAAGAACAGCATTTCCCAAAGCTGTTGGTGTATGCCATGCCTTAAGAATTGCAGTTGTTTATATCAAAGGAAACTGCATGAGAATCTCCCTAGAATCACAAACACCTGGGGAATCAGAAACAGAAAAATGAACATATATAAAGGCCAAATAGGTAAACAGACTACCCAGAGTTCACTATTCAATCACAAATTCTTTCACTTAGTTATTTGAATTTCTTCATACTGTCCAAATAAGATCTCTATACTATATGTGAGACTTTATAAACATTGCCTCATCTATTTAGCAAACATTCTTATGCAACTATTTTGTGTAACATATATTTTAAGAAAATATTTCTTGGTAGATAGAGGTGGCATTTGAGTCAAAAAGGTCTGAATTCCTGCCCTAACTTAAATACTTAGTGACTGCGCTACAACTGGAAAGTCATTTAAACTTTTAGTGTAGTAGGCAATATACTGACAATATAAATCACAAGGTAAATATGAATTTGTGTTGATGGAAGAAGTTTCCTCCCTGGGAGTTCCTTAGAACAGTGACATCACAGGACCAAGATAAATACACATATAAACAAATGAATATACATGTTAATAAATGAGAGAGAAATAGCAAAGGAATCAAGGAAGCAAGGGAGGAAGAAGAAAGGAAGGAAGGAATGGAGGGAGGGAGGGAGATTGTGAGAAAGGAAATCCAATGATGACAAAGTTCTAGATGATGGGGAATGAAATGATGAAAAATGAATATGTCTAATCTCAGGGAAATTATATTATTATACTTTAATGAGGTGATTTGGGATAGGGGCCTATAACATAACTATAATGTAATATAAGACAGAGATTTAAGGGGATAAATGACAGACCCAACTAAGTGACCTAATATTGCAAGATTGATAGAATGAATTCTGTTAAGGGATTAGGGAACATGATAGTGTAGGAGTGGTGCCTGATTCAAATTCAAAGGAAGAAAAATTCATGGAAGTTTGAGGTGTGAAAAAAATATTCCTGGCATAATATACAGTCTTTTTGAATACATAAAGAATTACATGGGAGGTTCTGAAAAGAACAAGCAACCCAGTTTAGATGGAAATTAGAGAATATTCAATATTTGGAAGTATATTACAGAGTATTTAGAATAGACAAGAGACAGTCTAGAGGCAGAAGGTTTAATTAGTGGCATATTAATACTCTAGGTCTGAGAAAATAAAAACAGTGTAAGAATGTTTACATTTTGTGTGGAAAGGAGAGTTTACTAATAAGTGAGATACTTTAGAGATAGAATCAACATGATTTGATACCTGTCAAAGGACAAGGAGAGGGAAGAGTAAATATGTTTTTTGCATTTTTAATATTGGGTGATTCAAAGGATGAAAATACAAAGAATAGCAAAATGAAACAATGGAAATAAAATTTTCTTTGGTACAAACATAAGGAGTTAAAAAATAGGTACTATTTTCTATTTATCACCAGTAAGTAACATACAACATTTTCATGTACCAAATTGTAATAAATGCTTGCTGACTTGAAATGAGATGTATGGGAAAATGTTTTCTAAATCTTGAAGCATTTTGTTTTTACCATCCATTAATATGATGATGATATGATGATGGTAGTGATAACCTTGTTTAGCTTGAGATACTAACAGCATATTTATATATGAAATAGAGAGTTGGAACTGTGGAACTAGTTGGTGCCATACATACTGGCTACAGATAAGCTCATGGTAAGATAGGTGGGTGCTTTTTATTAATATTATGGTTAACAGTGTGTAATTAAAAATTTGTTACCTTAAAACTACATTTCCCGGGAGCCCACTGACTTCCTGTTATTACGTACTTCCTGTAGACAGGGGATATAAGCCAGTAGGTTGATTGGCCTCAGTCTCTTTGGCTTCTTGGCAAGGATGGGGGTGGTAAGTGTGGGAATTTTGAACTGGCTGATTAGCCATGAGTACATGGCTTTTATTTTGTGTCCCTTTTATTCCTTTATTTCCAATGATCATTAATAAATTTAATAAAATATATTTTATTATTGAGATTTAATTTTAATTTTTCATTTGGTGACCAGAACTTGAAGAAAAGAATTCTCAATTTTTTAAGATAGCCTAGATAATTTTTTTAAGCCATTGCTTTACCCCCCTCCTCACCCCGCCCCAACTCTGAGAGAATTCTAAACTCTACCAGAACAGCTGCCCTGTTCCTGCTGGTTTATTTGTTCATTTATTGTTTTATTTCCCTACTTTTTGCCCAGTCACCCACCCTATCAGCCTGGCTGTTTTAATTTAAGGGACTTGCTGGAAAAAGGATAAGCCACCTCTCTTTCCCATCTGCTTGAGCCTCTGTTCCTTGCTGCTTCCTCTCTTTGGAGCTGTTGCCAACCCTGCTTCTGTTCCTGATACTGCTTGTTCCTGTTCCTGCTCCTGCTCCAGCCCCCAGCTCCCAGCCACCATTGTTGATCCTGCTGAGTTGCTAATAGCTGCCACTGTATCTTTGGAAATCACAAACTACAAGTCCTTGAAGGTGCTCTCCAGGCAACTGGTAATAACCAGGGTGTGTTTACCTTGCACAACAATTAGCCTCCTAACTCCCCGTCCATGTTACAGGGGAAACAAACTGCTCCCTAGCATTTTACTCCAGAGGGAAGGGGAAGGAAGGTTATTCTTCCAAATAGGAATTAAAATTGCAAGAATGGCACATTCAATGAAAGAGCAGAGCATTACCTATCTCAAACAGCTCCCAGTTTTAGGATGTTTTTTCTTCCTACCATTCCTGGGTACACTGGTACTTTCAATTATCTTGTCTGAGATTTAGGGGAGAAATTCATCTTCCTAGAACCCCTCCTCATTTGGGCCTGCCCAATCTCTAAAATTCATCTAGTTTGGGATTTCTCTAAACTATGATCAGCAAAGAATTCCCCCTCACTATGGGATATCCCAGGGCTCTAACAAAAAGAATCTGAATGGATAGAGAAAAGAACTTTAAAGAGTATGGAGGTGAAATTTTTAAGACTTTTCAGACTCCATTGTTTTATGAAGGTCTCTGTATTTTATTGTATTTTACTGATAATTTGCTTTAAGATTTAATTTGGTTGTTTTAACTCCATATTTTAACCTGATCAATACTATTCTATTATACTGAATCATTTTAATCTACTGTGTTTTAGTTTTTAGATGTATTCTGTTACCTTTCCCTATAACTCTGCTGAACAAAATATCATTGTATAAGACCGCAAAAACAGCTTATTTTTTTTTCCATTTTGGCTTTGTTAATTGTCACATAGATGATGGGTGTACTCCATCAACATCATTAACAATCTTTGGAAAATTTAATAAAATAAATATCTCAAATTGGTTTTAATTGGTCTTCAGATATGATTTTTTAGATTTTTTCAACAACTCTGACTGATAATTTTGCCTGCTTCTGAGTTATTTATAATATGAGCTAAAGGGTCCATTTTAATAGCTGAAGTGAAATGCAATTATATTCCCACCTCTGCATTTGTAAAAATGTGAGTGGATGGGACATAACAGTCACAAACCAGAGAAGCTGGGGTGCTGTTCCTGGGGCATGGTACCACTGGATGGCTCCCAAAAGGGAGCATTTCTCATTTGTAACTCTTTAGCTGACTCTACCCTTCCAACAGAATGATCAAGATTCTTGATGACATGTTTTTAGACACAACATCAACAGTACAGAGGTTTGATTTTTTTCTAGACTCCTCTGCCACATTTTTGTAATGATGACAGTAATATATATATATATATATATATATATATATATATATATATATATATATATATATATATATATATATATATATATATATATCTTAGCCAAGGTTGAAAGATTGCTACACCTGAAAAAACTTGTGACAAGTACATTACCTTCTAATGACATACAATAGATTCATGTGAATTGGGTATTTTACATTCTATCTTTGTTGCTGCGTGACCATAGAGTTTCTCTCAAAGTTCTATGGTAGGTGGTAAAGAAATTTGAGGAGTTTACTTAAATAAAAGAAAAAATAAAGGAAAGCTTATTAATAATGAAAGAGATAATTTGGTTTAGAGTAGAGGAAGATAAAAGTATGTTTGTGAGAAAATTATTTCCCTGATCAGAAATAAGGAGACTTATAATGAGAATACAAGTGTGCTGGCCTCTCTTTAAGTGGGGTAGTGATAAGTGATGAGAGATGAGTCTGATTTTTGACAGAAGAATCAAAGTGACTCAGTATCATAGAATAAGTATGGTCATCTTAAGTAGTGTGTCATAAATTGATAAATTGTAAAATTTGAAGGTTTTTTTTTAAACATGGATTCATATTTTGTAGGTCAGAGGTCTAAGCTAAAGATGTGACTCTGGGCCATACACACACACACACACACATTATTTTTTCTACTTTGATGTGGAAATACTGTTTCTTAGAAACTCAAATCTTAGTTTTGCAGGCAATAAAAAAACAGGTTGTGACCTAAATTTGATCTTTAGGTCATAGTAGACTGGCCTCTTCTCTAGCATTAATATAAAAAGAAATTGGTAATGTCATCTTATTAGATATTTATATGACAGTTTGGTTTATAAACACTAATACTATCTACAAATTTGACCAAGAAGTTATAGCTTAACCACTTGAAATTGATTAATAAATATGAGTTCTTAGTAGCATAAGTATCTTGTAAATCTAAATGCAGTGTAATCAACATATTTTTCTTAATGTAAGACTTGAAATAAGTTATTTTGTTTTTAATCTGAAGTTTTTTACACAACTTAAATTATGTCTCCTCATCCTCTTCTCCCAATGCAGTCCTTTTTCTCATCTTGTAATTTTGTTTTTTATAACATTAGTTAATTAATTAATCATTCATACCCACATCCTTGATCTCAATGTATATTTCTTCTAATTGTGCTAGTATTGATAACATTTCTAAGAATTACAAGTATTATGTTACAAATTACAAGTATTATGTTGGGTGCTGCCTGTCCTGGCTCAGTTTGCTTATTCCAAACTGCCCTTCTATCCTACCCCAGTGAGATAAAACTTTTCCTGATGACTCTTTGAGTTCTTCTGGGTAGGAGTTTCAAAAATATGGTGAGAGGTTTTGTATTAGCACTAGAAGACCCATTATTTAATATTGCAACATAACATTGCTAATTATATATATATATATATATATATACATATATATATATAATACATTATATATATAATGTGTCACATAATATTGCTAGCTATAGCAATAAGAAAAAAGTAATTTAAAAATTGAAAAAAATATAGGCTATGATGAAAGAAAATTATAATTCTTTGCAGATGTTATGTTAGTAGCCTTAAAGCACTCTAGAAAAATAACAAAAAAAACTAATTGGAAAAATTAAAAATTTTAGAAAAGTTGCAGGATATATTATAAACTCACATAAATCATTACTATTACTTTACCTTACCAATGAATCCCACCAGGAAGAAATAAGTAGAGAAAGTCCATTTAAAATAACTGAGGACAATATAAATTACATGGGAGGATATCTGCAAAGACAAGTAAATGCAAACAATTATAAAACAATAATAGATTTTATCTGGAGGAACAAAAGGTCATAAACATAGAAAATATCAATGAAAAATGATTGAAAGAAGGAAGCCTAACTGTATTAGACCTGAGATTATTCTATAAAGTGATAATCACCAGAACAATACATTGCTGACTTCCGGTTAAGATGGCGGCTTAGAGAAAGCTAAAGTTCAGATCTCCAGAAAACCCTTCCCGACCGATCTCAAACTATAAGCTCCTAAGGCGCCGAAATTCAAAACGATCAACAGCACAGACCCTGGGAATCCTCCTCCTGGACCTGGACCCGGATCAAAAGGTACGGCCCCCCTCAAAAGCCAGAACCCGAGATCACTCGGACCTCAGGGGTAGGAGCGCAGAGTCCAAGGCTCCGGGAAGCCGCAGCCGGCCCGGCTCAGAGAGCAGGGTCCTCTGAACAACAACCCTCAGGGCCTTCTATCCGAGTCCCAGTGAAAGTCACTGCCTGGGGCTCCCTCTGCAGAGAGCTGGGTCGAAACAACAGCAACCCTCAGGGCTGGCAAGACAGCCTCACGGGCTGGATCCTGCTATCCAAGTCTCAGTGAAAGTCCCTGCCCTCGGAGCTTGGGGAAGCTGCAGCCCATCCCCCCGCAGGCCGATGAAACTGCCTCATGGCCAGCTATTCTGAAGGCAACCTCCGGACAGCAACCCGACTCAGAGAGCCGGGGGGGGGGGGGGGAGAGTGTGGCCTCGTGGTCCGACCCTTCCATTCCAGTTCCAGTGAGGCATATTCAGTTTAACCCAGGGAAAGCTCATAGAACCGACAATCTGCCCAGGACTAAAGCCTCTGAACACCAGACAGAGATAAGAAAAGCTAATCCTCCACATTCAGAGATGGCAAACTCCACAGAAGCACAGAAGCCCCAAAATACCAAGAAAAATAAGAAGAAAGGGGCGACTTTGGACACATTCTATGGAGCCAAAATACAAAATACAGAGCAGATAGAAGAAGATATACAAGAAAATGCTCCAAAATCTTCCAAAGGAAATGGAAACTCTCCACAAACCCATGAAGAATTTGAATCAGAAATGACCAAAAAGATGGAAGCCTTCTGGGAGGAAAAGTGGGAAATAATGCAAAAGAAATTCACGCATCTACAAAACCAGTTTGACCAAACTGTAAAAGAAAACCAGGCTTTAAAGCAAGAACTAATAAAGCAAAGCCAAACCATCAAGAAATTAGAAGAGAACATAAAATATCTCACCGACAAGGTGATAGATCTGGAAAATAGAGGGAGAAGAGATAATTTAAGAATAATTGGACTCCCAGAAAAGCCAGAAATAAACACCAAACTGGACATGGTGATACAAGATATAATCAAAGAAAATTGCCCAGAGATTCTAGAACAAGAGGGCAATACAGCCACTGACAGAGCTCATAGAACACCTTCTACACTAAACCCCCAAAAGACAACTCCCAGGAATGTAATTGCCAAATTCCAAAGCTATCAAACAAAAGAAAAAATCCTACAGGAAGCCAGAAAAAGACAATTTAGATATAAAGGAATGCCAATCAGGGTCACACAAGACCTTGCAAGTTCTACTCTGAATGATCGTAAGGCATAGAACATGATCTTCAGAAAGGCAAGAGAGCTGGGTCTCCAACCAAGAATCAGCTACCCAGCAAAACTGACTATATACTTCCAAGGGAAAGTATGGGCATTCAACAAAATAGAAGACTTCCAACTCTTTGCAAAGAATAGACCAGAGCTCTGTGGAAAGTTTGATACCGAAAATCAAAGAGCAAGGAATACCTGAAAAGGTAAATATTAAGGAAAGGGGAAAAATGTTATCTTCTTCTTTTACGCAAACTCTCTTCTATAAGGACTACATTTATATCAATCTATGTATACTAATATGTGGGGAAAATGTAATGTGTAAATAGGGGGTAAAGAAAGACCAAATAGAATAATCGTTCTCACACAAAGATTCACATGGGAAGGGGAGGGGAAGAAAACCCCTATAAGAAGGAGAGGAAGGGGGGGGTTACTTAAACCTCAATCTCAGGGAAATCAACTCTGAGAGGGAAAAAACATCCAGATCCATTGGGATCTTGAATTCTATCTTACCCAACAAGGGTAAGGAGAAGGGAAAACCAAGGGGGGGAGGGGGAGAGGGAGAACAAAAAGGGAGGGAAAGAGAGGGGGGAGGGGGAGGGAACAAAAAGGGAGGGACTAAAAAGGGAAACATCAAGGGAGGGGACAAGGGAGACTGATTCAAAGTAAATCACTGGACTAAAAGGTAGAGCCGAAGAAGAAAAGGTTAGAATTAGGGAAGGCAATCAAAATGCCAGGGAGTCCACAAATGACAATCATAACTTTGAACGTGAATGGGATGAACTCACCCATAAAACGTAGACAAATAGCAGAATGGATTAGAATCCAAAACCCTACCATATGTTGTCTTCAAGAAACACACATGAGGCGGGTTGACACCCACAAGGTCAGAATTAAAGGATGGAGTAAGACCTTCTGGGCCTCAACTGATAGAAAGAAGGCAGGAGTGGTAATCATGATATCTGATAAAGCCAATGCAAAAATAGACCTGATCAAAAGGGATAGGGAAGGTAATTATATTTTGCTAAAAGGGACTCTAGACAATGAGGAAATATCATTAATCAACATGTATGCACCAAATAATATAGCACCCAAATTTCTAATGGAGAAACTAGGAGAATTGAAGGAAGAAATAGACAATAAAACCATACTAGTGGGAGACTTAAACCAACCATTATCAAATTTAGATAAATCAAATAAAAAAATAAATAAGAAAGAGGTAAAAGAAGTGAATGAAATCTTAGAAAAATTAGAATTAATAGACATATGGAGAAAAATAAATAGGGATAGAAAGGAATACACCTTTTTCTCAGCACCACATGGCACATTCACAAAAATTGACCATACATTAGGTCACAGAAACATAGCACACAAATGCAAAAAAGCAGAAATAATGAATGCAGCCTTCTCAGATCACAAGGCAATAAAAATAATGATTAGTAATGGTACATGGAAAACCAAATCTAAAACCAATTGGAAATTAAACAATATGATACTCCAAAACCGTTTAGTTAAAGAAGAAATCATAGAAACAATTAATAATTTCATCGAGGAAAATGACAATGGCGAAACATCCTTTCAAACCTTTTGGGATGCAGCCAAAGCGGTAATCAGAGGTAAATTCATATCCCTGAATGCTTATATTAACAAACAAGGGAGAGCAGAGATCAATCAATTGGAAATGCAATTGAAAAAACTCGAAAGCGATCAAATTAAAAACCCCCAGCAGAAAACCAAATTAGAAATCCTAAAAATTAAGGGAGAAATTAATAAAATCGAAAGTGATAGAACTATTGATTTAATAAATAAGACAAGAAGCTGGTACTTTCAAAAAACAAACAAAATAGACAAAGTACTGGTCAATCTAATTAAAAAAAGGAAGGAAGAAAAGCAAATTCAGAGCATTAAAGATGAAAAGGGGGACAGCACCTCTGATGAAGATGAAATTAAGGCAATCATTAGAAATTACTTTGCCCAATTATATGGCAATAAATACACCAATTTAGGAGAAATGGATGAATATATACAAAAATACAAACTGCCTAGACTAACAGAAGAGGAAATAGAATTCTTATATAATCCCATATCAGAAATTGAAATCAATCAAGCCATCAAAGAACTTCCTAAGAAAAAATCCCCAGGGCCTGATGGATTCACCTGTGAATTCTATCAAACATTCAGAGAACAGTTAATCCCAATACTATACAAACTATTTGACATAATAAGCAAAGAGGGAGTTCTACCAAACTCCTTTTACGACACAAACATGGTACTGATTCCAAAACCAGGCAGGTCAAAAACAGAGAAAGAAAACTATAGGCCAATCTCCCTAATGAATATAGATGCAAAAATCTTAAATAGGATACTAGCAAAAAGACTCCAGCAAGTGATCAGAAGGATCATTCACCATGATCAAGTAGGATTCATACCAGGGATGCAGGGCTGGTTCAACATTAGGAAAACCATCCACATAATTGACCACATCAACAAGCAAACTAGCAAGAACCACATGATTATCTCAATAGATGCAGAAAAAGCCTTTGATAAAATACAACACCCACTCCTATTAAAAACACTAGAAAGCATAGGATTAGAAGGGTCATTCCTAAAAATAATAAACAGTATATATCTAAAACCAACAGCTAATATCATCTGCAATGGGGATAAACTAGATGCATTCCCAATAAGATCAGGAGTGAAACAAGGATGCCCATTATCACCTCTACTATTTGACATTGTACTAGAAACACTAGCAGTAGCAATTAGAGAAGATAAAGGAATTGAAGGCATCAAAATAGGCAAGGAGGAGACCAAGTTATCACTCTTTGCGGATGACATGATGGTCTACTTAAAGAATCCTAGAGATTCAACCAAAAAGCTAATTAAAATAATCAACAACTTTAGCAAAGTTGCAGGACACAAAATAAACCCACATAAATCATCAGCTTTTCTATATATCTCCAACACAGCTCAGCAGCAAGAACTAGAAAGAGAAATCCCATTCAAAATCACCTTAGACAAAATAAAATACCTAGGAATCTACCTCCCAAGACAAACACAGGAACTATATGAACACAACTACAAAACACTCGCCACACAATTAAAACTAGACTTGGGCAAATGGAAAAACATTAACTGCTCATGGATAGGACGAGCCAATATAATAAAAATGACCATCCTACCCAAACTTATTTATCTATTTAGTGCCATACCCATTGAACTACCAAAATACTTCTTCACTGATTTAGAAAAAACCATAACAAAGTTCATTTGGAAGAACAAAAGATCAAGGATATCCAGGGAAATAATGAAAAAAAAAACACATATGATGGGGGCCTTGAAGTCCCTGACCTAAAACTATATTACAAAGCAGCAGTCATCAAAACAATTTGGTACTGGCTAAGAAACAGAAAGGAAGATCAGTGGAATAGACTGGGGGAGAGCGACCTCAGCAAGACAGTATACGATAAACCCAAAGATCCCAGCTTTTAGGACAAAAATCCACTATTCGATAAAAACTTCTGGGAAAATTGGAAGACAGTGTGGGAGAGACTAGGAATAGATCAACACCTCACACCCTACATGAAGATAAATTCAAAATGGGGGAGTGACTTAAACATAAAGAAGGAAACCATAAGTAAATTGGGTGAACACAGAATAGTATACATGTCAGACCTTTGGGAGGGGAAAGTCTTTAAAACCTAGCAAGATATAGAAAGAATCACAAAATGTAAAATAAATAATTTTGACTACATCAAACTAAAAAGCTTTTGTACAAACAAAACCAATATAACTAAAATCAGAAGGGAAACAACAAATTAGGAAAAAAATCTTCATCGAAACCTCTGACAAAGGTTTAATTACTCATATTTATAATGAGCTAAATCAATTGTACAAAAAATCAAGCCATTCTCCAATTGATAAATGGGCAAGGGAAATGGATAGGCAGTTCTCAGATAAAGAAATCAAAACTATTAACAAGCACATGAAGAAGTGTTCTACATCTCTTATAATCAGAGAGATGCAAATCAAAACAACTCTGAGGTATCACCTCACACCTAGCAGATTGGCTAACATAACAGCAAAGGAAAGTAATGAATGCTGGAGGGGATGTGGCAAAGTAGGGACATTAATTCATTGCTGGTGGAGCTGTGAACTGATCCAACCATTCTGGAGGGCAATTTGGAACTATGCCCAAAGGGCGACAAAAGAATATCTACCCTTTGACCCAGCCATAGCACTGCTGGGTCTGTACCCCAAAGAGATAATGGACACAAAGACTTGTACAAAAATATTCATAGCTGCGCTCTTTGTGGTGGCCCAAAACTGGAAAACGAGGGGATGCCCATCAATTGGGGAATGGCTGAACAAACTGTGGTATATGTTGGTGATGGAATACTATTGTGCTAAAAGGAATAATAAAGTGGAGGAGTTCCATGGAGACTGGAACAACCTCCAGGAAGTGATGCAGAGCGAGAGGAGCAGAACCAGGAGAACATTGTACACAGAGACTAATACACTGTGGTATAATCGAACGTAATGGACTTCTCCATTAGCGGCGGTGTAATGTCCCTGAACAACTTGCAGGGATCCAGGAGAAAAAAACAGCATTCATAAGCAAAGGATAAACTATGGGAGTGGAAACACCGAGGAAAAGCAACTGCCTGAATACAGAGGTTGAGGGGACATGACAGAGGATAGACTCTAAATGAACACTCTAATGCAAATACTATCAACAAAGCAATGGGTTCAAATCAAGAAAACATCTAATGCCCAGTGGACTTACGCGTTGGCTATGGGGGGTGGGGGGGAGGAAAAGAAAATGATCTATGTCTTTAACGAATAATGCTTGGAAATGATCAAATAAAATATATTTTAAAAAAAAAGAACAATACATTGCTAGCTAAGAAATATAGTGGTTTTTCTATAAAAAATGTATAAGTATCAAATATAGAAGTAAATAGTCAGAGTAAACTAGTGTTTAACTAATCCAAGGATCTCATGAATAATTCATTATTCAGCAAAAATATACTGGAAAACTACAAAGTAACCTGACAGAATTAGGTATAGATCAACTTTTCAAACTAATTATACTATGATAAGGTTAAAATAGATATGGAATTTAGATATAAGTGGTTATATAATTAATACATTTGAAGAGCATGGAACAATAATTACTAATCATATCTATGGATGAAGGAAGTGGATCATGGAAAGTAAAAATCTATATTTTATTGAATTTAATTTTTTAAAAGTTTTTATACAAAAAAAAAACCCCTAAATCAACCAGAATTAGAAACTGGAGGAAATTATAGTAATTTTCTCAATAAAGATATCATTTCCCATAATACAACCACACAAACATATGTAAGATACATATCTATGTGTATATAGATATACTCATACATATATACATATGTGTATATATATTCATTAATACAATCATGAACCACACTCACACATACATATATATGATCGTTTTTCTCCTTATGCTTATTATGACCATAGTGAGGTCTGAAAACCAAGTCCTAATAAAGATTATTTATTTTTGTGTATGGGAACCAAAAAAGGAGATTCTAACTCAGTTCTTAAAGGTAAACTAGGGAGAAAAACATTGAGAATTTTATTACATTTCCTTAATTCATTTTAAAAGTAGCTGTCAATATAGATGAATTTTTTTCCCCTTTCATTCAACTCATTATAATTAGGCAATGATTTGGAATTTATAATATGAGGAATCATGCTATTGAAAGGACATTTTTCATACAATTAATAGCACCTACAATGGAATGATTTTGATTTTTATATTTTGAAGGCCTTGAGCTTGATGTTATCTTGGGATTCCATTTACAAGGTCTCAGGAAAGACATCAGTGCCACAGTAATCAGAAAGTCATTTTCTGTTACTACTACCTTAATCAGGGTACTCAAAGCTCGATTTACTTTCCTTTATGAAGTATCAGTTACATATAGAAAAAAATAGGCATTAAAAACAATTCCAACATTTAAGCATATATAATTTCTGTCTTCATAGCAAATTTTATGTCCCCTATAATTGAATATCCTCTTCACTTGCCATGTGAAGACTATAGAGCATCTTCTCTATTTGGTATAATCTTTAAAGAGTTAGTTTTATGTCTACCTCCCAAACATCCCAGAAGGCAATCAAAGATTTATTTCTTATCCTCTATCCTCACCCAATTTTTCCAAAATAAATTAATGTCAGGCAAAAGAATACTGAATCATTTCACCTTAAGATATGAGTTTACACTATAATTTTTTTTAAATTTTACAATTCAATGCACAGAGATACATTAGCAAATCTGTGATTAAAGTATTTTATAAATGTAGAAATTGATGAAATATGTCCTCATGAAATAGTTCAATATGGTACTCTTAATATTAGGAAATCATGATCAAGTGATTTTTTTTTTGGTAAGCGGGAAAATAGAATTTTTTTCTATTCTCTTAGAACCCATGCACACTTCAATAGAAGGTTTATTAAAACTATGGAACAGCCTTATGGAAATTCCTCAGGTAAAGTATCAGCATTTGTGAAATGTCTTGAATGTGTGATACTAACTAACCCCTTTTTCCACCCCTTTTGATTGTTATACTGCAAGGAAAATCTATTCTTGGAGCAAGGATTAGCTTCTAATTGGAAATATTTTATATTTAGCTCCATGGATTAGGTAAAGAAGTTCCATGAGTTAGAAAAGCTTTTACATCAACAGAAACTTAAAACTAAATATAAAATGATAGTCAAATAGTTTTTATAGTAGCTTTTTTCAAATATTTTAATCCTATTTTTAAAAAATGAAGACAATATATAGAAATTTTGAAACAGATTTGAATTTCATAGAAATGGAGAATTCCTAATGAGAAAGTTCCATCTAGTAATTTAGATTTTCACCAGCTCTGCAGAAATTTACTTAATGCACTGCAAAGTTATGAGATATGACACAAGGTCAGCATATATCAGAGATAGAAAATACATTTAGCAATTACTATTGTATATTGCATATTATGTTTGGATAAATCTTCAAAGGAAAGTTCAAGAACAATGTATTCAATATGTGTTTTCCTTACTTATATCTTGTGTATCTCTTTTCAGTCAGCTGATTATCTTGGTGTTTCCACCCAGATACTCTAGTGCAACTGATAATGGTTATGTTGAAATTGTGCTTTATAAGATACTGTTGTATTGGTATATCACTAGGAGGTAATCATATGATAATAACTAGACTCAAGACAACTGAATAGTTCTCAGAAATGCTATCCATGTTCACCTCTGGATTTAGATGTATAATATTAATTTTTATTCATTGATTGGAAAGTGACTAGAGTAGCATTTTTAAAAAATCTTTCCCTACTTGTATATAAATAAATCATAAGGAAGGATCTTTTTGTGAAATTTTAAGGTTCATTTGGCATTTCTTATTCAATTTGTTTTTACTGATGTTTGTTTTTAAGTATATTTCATACAAAGGAAGATGGGTTTCTTCTTAATTGTTTCTGAACATTTAGTTATGATTTTCCAGATTTTCTTGAAGATGTGGAAAATTAGCCACTTTATTCTAATGATAAAATTAGAGCTGAACACTCTTAGGACTCCTATAATCAAAGTCCAATTTCAAAATTGCTATAATAAAACTCACAAAGCAATGTAATCATGAAGAAGATCAAAAAAGTTTCATAGATTGAAAGGTAGCTTGATTTAGGTGTTAAATTGACCAAAAGTTTAATAAAAAGGAAATTATGTATAAAATGTATGAATATTTTATTTTGAAAAGTTTCATGAAATGGATTTTCACTCTAAAGATTTACAATAGTAACCTTTAAAAGTAAGATTGTGAAGAGAGAACAATTTAATACTGTTTTTTTTCAAAAATATGCATATTTTAAAAAGTATAGTAGTCCTTTAGCCCTTATCAAAATGCAAATGTTGACTGAAAAATAGACTGTTTGGTATATAATTATATATGAAAAATGAATTGATTAATTACATATCATTTAACAATATTTTTAAATTGAAAATGGGGAAGAAAATAAGCATTTATAAAATGTTTAGTATATACCAGATTCTGATATTTATCTTTGTGTCAATAGCTATTTAATTTAAAAACAAAAACAAACAAAAATGTTGACTTGATATGATCATTCATGAATCTCTAGATCTGTTTTATTCTTAACTTTGCATGGATTTTTAAATAGGTTCTTATCAGAAATATATTCTTCAAACTGATTAATAACAACAATAATAATTAATATTTTGGCATTTTCCAAGTATTTTTACATATATTATCTGAATTGACCCTGACAAAATTCTTCAAATTAATATCTATTATTATCTGCACTTTATAGTTGAGTAAACTAAAGTTAAAAGAAATTAAATACATTAACAAAGGTTTCAAGAATGATCTGTATCATTTAGTAAGCCAGGTAATAAGCATTTATTAAGTACTTCCTATACACTAGGCACTATGACAAGTACCGTGAATACAAATGCAAGAAATAAGAAAGTTAATCCCTGTACTCAAAATCCTTCTCTCTAATGGAAAGAAAAAAGGAAGCTGAAAACTGGGAGTGGAATTAAGGGTATAAGTATCAATGTATGGGTGTGGTGGAAAAGTCTGGAGAGTCAAAATAAAAGCTTGTAAAGGAATGAAGAAGAGATAGTTTGAGCCTCTCCCCTAAATGGCAGCCCTGATAGGAACTCATCAATGGGAAACAAGGGACAACATGGTAGAGGAATGTTCCAAATAAGAAGGTCAAATCTGAAGTCTAGAGATTAAGATATCAAGATGGAAAAGGAATAAAGGATAGCTGGATGGGCACTTGACCAAACAGAGTTTATGAATCAGGATTTTACTCATTTATTCCTGATTCCAGGTCAGATCAGAACTCTCTTATAGCAATTGACTCATTAGTAAAGAATGAATTAATCTTGATTATGAATTATAGAATATAGGTAAAATGTAGGATATAACAAAGAAGAGATGATCTTCCAAAATGAAATAGCTGTACTACTACTATTACTACTACTACTACTACTACTACTACTACTACTACTACTACTACTACTACTACTACTACTACTACTACTATTAGCTATATAATTATGACAGGTGATACTACAATTGCTGCTGCTGCTGTTACTACTGCTACTACTGCTGCTATTACTACTGCTACTACTACCACCGCAACCACCAATATGCTATCTCATTTGATACTTACAATATGTCTGGGAGGTAGGTAGGTAGGTACTATTATAATCGTGATTTTACAGATGATGAAACAGACTTAATTAAAATGACTTGCCCTGAGTCATACAGATAGTATATGTCATAGACAGAATTCAAACACCAACCTTCCTGACTCTGCCATACTCTTTTCACTATGCCACTTAATGGATTAGACAATTACTTTGAAAGGAAGAAACTAGATGTATATACACAATAATAATGCTAACAACAGGCCACACAAAAGTTTCATATATTCAAAATTTAGGAGAAAAATGGCCTATATTCAGAATAATGTAGCATCAATTATTTATGAATATTAGGTAAACACTGTATAATAATTTCTAACTTTTAATAAAATGAAAGTCTTTTTTTCATTTCTAAAAAATTTGAACAACATTTTAATTAATTGCTATTTGAGATCCATTGCCCCTATTTTGCTTTATACTATTCTTTAAACCATATGAATAATAATTAATCCCAATACTATACAAACTATTTGACAAAATAAGCAAAGGAGTTCTGCCAAATTCCTTTTATGACACAAATATGGTACTGATTCCAAAGCCAGGCAGACCAAAAACAGAGAAAGAAAACTATAGACCAATGTCCTCCATAAACATAGATGCAAAAATCTTAAATAAAATATTAGCAAGGAGACTATGCAATATATCACAAGGATTTTTCACCATTACCAGGTGGGATTTACACGAGGAATGCAAGGCTGGCTTAATATTGGGAAAATCATCAGCATAATGGACCATATCAATAATTAAATAAAAAAAATTTCATATGATTATCTCAACAAATGCAGAAAAAAGCCTTTGACAAAATACAACACCCATTCCTATTGAAAACACTAGAAAATATAAAGACAAAAGAGCCTTTCCTCAAAATAATAAGTAATGTTTATTTAAAACTGTCAGCAAGTACCATCTGCAATGAGTGAAAGTTAGAAATCTTCCTATTAAGATCAGGAGTGAAGCAAGGATGGCCATTATCATTACTATTATTTAATATATTACTTGAAATGCAAGTAGTAGCATTAGAGAAGAAAAGAAATTGAAGGAATTAAAGGAGGTTATAAAGAAATTAAAGTATCACCATTTAAATTAAAGCATCACCTCTAATGAAGAGGAAATTAAGGCAATCATTAAAAACTATTTTGCCCAATAATATGGCAATCAATATGGCAATTTAGGTGATATGGATGAATATTTACAAAAATATAAATTGCCTAGACTAACAGAGGAAGAAATAGACTACCTAAACAACCCCATCTCAGAAAAAGAAATAAAACAAGCCATCAAAGAGCTCACTAAGAAAAAATCCATAGCACCACATGGATTCACAAGTGAATTTTATCAAACACTTAAAGGACAAGTAATTCCAATTCTGTAAAAGCTATTTAAAAAATAAGCAAATTTATTTACTTATTTAGTACCATACCCATCAAACTACCAAGAAACATTTTTACTACATTAGAAAAAAAAAGAACTATAACAAAGTTCATTTGAAAGAACAAAAGACTGTCTGTCCTTTGATCCAGCCATAACACTGCTGGGTTTATACCCGAAAGAGATAATGAGCAAAAAGACTTGTACAAGAATATTCATAGCTGCGCTCTTTGTAGTATCAAAAAATTGGAAAATGAGGGAATGACCTTCAAGTGGGGTTGGCTGAACAAATTGTGGCATATGTTGGTGATGGATTACTATTGTGCTAAAAGGAATAATAAGTGGAGGAATTCCATGGGAACTGGAACAACCTCCAGGAAGTGATTCAGAGTGAGAGCAGCAGAACCAGGAGAACACTGTTTACAGAGACTGATACACTGTGGTACAATCATACATAATGGACTTCTCCATTAGTGTCAATGCAGTGATCCTGAACAATCTGCAGGGATCTATGAGAAAAAATACTATCCACAAACAGAGGACAAACTGTGGGAGTAAAAACACCGAGGAAAGGCAACTGCTTGACTACAGGGATTGAGGGGATATGAGTGAGGAGAGACTCTAAATGGACACCCTAATGCAAATACCAACAACATGGAAATGGGTTCAGATCAAGGACACATGTGATACCCAGTGGAATCTCACATTGGCTATGGGAGTGGTGGCGGGAAGAGGGGGAGGAAAAGAAAATGATCCTTTTTTTCCAATGAATAATGTTTGAAAGTGACCAAATAAAACAATTTTTAAAAGGGAAAAAAAGAACAAAAGATCAAGAATATCAAGGGGAATAATGAAAAAAAAAATGTGATGGAAGGTGGCCTAGCAGTACCAGATCTCAAACTATACTATAAAGCAGTGGTCATCAAAAGAATATGGTACTGGCTAAGAGACAGAAAGGAGGATCAGTGGAATAGACTTGGGGTAAGTGACCTTAGTAACACAGTCTATGATAAACCTAAATATCCCAACTGTTGGGACAAAAATCCACTATTTGATAAAAAAAAAAGTTTCTGGGAAAATTGGAAAACAGTATGGGAGAGATTAGGTTGGGATCTACATCTTACACACTACACCGAGATAAATTCAGAATGGGTGAATGATTTGAATATAAAGAAGGAAACTATAAGTAAAATAGGTGAAGACAGAATAGTATACTTGTCAGATCTTTCAGAAAGGACAGATTATAAAACCAAGCAAGAGTTAGAAAAAATTACAAAATATAAAATAAATAATTTTGATCACATTAAATTAAGAATTTTTTGTACAAACAAAACCAATGCAACCAAAATCAGAAGGGAAGCAACAAATTGGGGGGAAAAATCTTCATAATAGAAACCTCTGACAAAGGTCTAATTACTCAAATTTATAAAGAGCTACATCAGTTTTACAAAAAAATCAAGCCATTCTCCAATTGACTAATGCACAAGGGATATAAATAGGTGATTTTCATATAAAGAAATCAAAACTATCAATAAACACATGAAAAAGTGTTCTAAATCTCTTATAATCAGAAAAGTTCAAGAAATCTAGATTGTTCTTCTGGAAGTAAATTACAATGAAGAGTTTTTCAGGAGCTCTTTTTTCCCAGTTTCTGGATTTATAGAAATACCTTGGTAGGAACATTTCTGTTTCTCTAATGTTGATACAATAATAATACAATACAATAATAATCTTTATTATATATATTTATATGTATACATATATATATGAATATGTATAAATCATCCATTTAGAAACTACTCATTACTAAAATTATTTCTGAAGACCCCTTAAAATTAAAATTTATATTCTTATGTTATGGGCAGGAAGGATACCTTCGGGGTTAGGGAAGGATGCCTTTTGCAAGCATGCAATGACTCCAAAACTTAGCTTAAAAACAAAAAGAGATTTATTAATTTAGAAAGTAATGTTGAGGGTGGCCAGGAGGATAGCAAGGTAGAACAGCAAGATGGGGAGCAGTTCTTTGGGAGGACAGCATGAAAGGAAATGCTGTTCCCCCCGATGACATCAGTTCTGGGGATTTTATACTTTTTACAATAGAGTTAGTCACTAAGGCATGAGGTGGGGTGATCATATTGGGGTCTGCCTGGGGACATAAAGATTCCTTACTTTTAGGGAACAAACAGATGTCTGATAGGATCAAGGTGTGGCTTGAAGGTGCATCTTTCTGTCCATCTAGAGGATGATCAAAGGAAGAGAGTCAACTCAGGACCCTAGAGGGGTCATTGGGTGATTTTAGGCTCAGAGTCAGAAAAAACAAGGGAGTTTCCCTGATAATAGTTCACCTGGGTTTCTGGGGTACAGTGCCCATGTCACTTAGCTTATTAAATTCTCCAAAGATTGCACACAATTTAACCAGTTTTATTGAAATCCATCCATCACCATCTATGTGACAATTAACAAAGGCAACATATGATCTCCAATGGATCTAGTGACAAGGGTTTGGGCAAAATATTAATGGGCTTATACAGTGATATTTTATTCTTCAGCAGAGGCAAAGGTACAAATTAAAGATCAATACAAGCAAAACATAGTAATTTAAAATGATTCCATGTTAAAGAAAGGTATTGATTAAATTAAAACAGATAAATTTTTAAAAACTTAAACCTTAAAGTAATCAGCAAATACAATAGTATAAACTAATGAGAAGGTGCAGACAGGCAGTGCGGTCAAAAAAATCCTTTTCACCAACCCCAATAGACTTGTTTACTCTTATAGGAGGAGAATAAATTCAAAATAAGGAAATAAAGTGGGAAATCTCCAATGAAAATAAAAAGTCCCAGGAAAAGAATTAAGCAGATCCAAACTTCACTTTTTAGCTCTACCAACTCAAACTGTTGTTTCAGAGTTTCAAACAGGCTTTGCAATAGTATTTTTCCTGAAAGATGCTGAATGGGGTTTGTTTAAAGCATAAACAGAAAGAGGCAAACTTTGAGGGGAAACAATAGTGTATTTTCATCTGAGGGAAAAAATACTTCTCATCGGTGTTTTGGGTCAAGAGAAAGAAGGAAAAAAGAAACAGGCTTATTCCCCAAAACTGACTTTAAATCTACTGATTTGGAAGTAACTGCCCTCCCTGTGAAAAACCTTTAGAAACAGCCTTCTAAACTAGGAGGCCAGGATCAGCTTTAAAAAAATCTGCTTGAAAATTAGAAGATGTGAGGTTCTTTTCTCCAGGATGAAAAATGGCTATGGCAGGCTATAATCACACACCTGGAGTGTGGAAAGGGATTGGGGCCGAAAGACTTTTATATGTCACCCTCTGTGGGAAAAAAAAATGGCTGGGAGTGGCAGGATTTTGTGGCAGGTCTAGTCAGCAAGAGGAGGCTCCAAGCTAGGTGGAGAGTGGTGAGGAATGCTGGCCAAGCAGATGGACTGGAGAAAGAGCAGGCAGAGGCAGGCAGCAGGGCAGGGAAGGAGTGCAGTAACATCTCATCACAAACCCTTGTGGTGGACATCGACCGGGCAAACTTACTATCTTTACTATAAGGCTATTTGTTCAAAAATTTTTGAGAATTCATAATCGCTTTGTGGTAAACCAAACTGTGGGTTTTTTAATTAATAATCAATAACTAAATATTATATTTTATACAGTTTTATTAATAAAACTAAAACAAAAGAACTGCCTGACTTCAGCCCAGTTGCAGATACAAGAGAGAAAGAGGTAGGAGTTACAGCCACTTAAATACAATCACACAAAATGTGGGGATGTAGGAAAATGGAATTTTGGGAAATGCTAAAGGACTTCTGGGGGATGATGTCCAAAGGCTCAAAATCTCCTTTATGGACATGTTTGGTTCTAACTGTTGTTTTTTGACCCTCATATAGGCAGTATCACTCTCATCCTTCATATAGGCAATATCAATATTCTGTCCTCTGATTTACTTGTTCTAGTTACACAATAAATATCCTTTTAAAATAAAATCTGTATGTATGTAAAATCTCAGTGTAAACCTAAAAACATTATCATTAAATTTATCTATTTTATGAATAAAATAAAATTATAGAGTTGTCTACAAAAGGCCTTTTTCACTCCAAATACCCTGAAACTGAATTCTGAACTACAATATACATGAGTACACAAGTGTTTCCTTCAGTTTTTTGTTCTTTAACATGCTGTTATAATAAATCAATATTTTCCATTTTTCTAGGACAGTGTCATTGTCACACTCTTCCCTTTCAACATTTTTAATATGGGATCTTCGTAACTTGTAGTAATCATCCGTTCAGTGGTGTTGAAAACATTTCTGAATATAAATCTATGGATAATGCAGTCAGTTTAGAGACTGTGAGCAGCATGGGACTGAGGTGAGCTATAACTGGATGAACCTTGCTCCTGGAACATCCACTGAAAAGTGTTCTGAATAGTCGGATAGGTGGAGCAGTAGAGGAAGTCACTCAATAAGCTGTGGTCAAGCACTGATAAATAGAATTATAATATGAATGGTCACATGGATTATTTTATTAATCCACATTTAGAAAGTAATTGCCTTCTGAATCGTTCAGAGTTTTAAGTCTTAATAGTAGTAGTCTCTCGGTAACCTAAGATGATGATTGTCTTTGTGCACTTTCATCTATGATAGATGAGTGTGCACAAAAACACGTGTGTGAAGGAGATTTAAGTGGAAAAGTCGATGCACAGAGACAGTCCCACTCTCTCGGCGTTGGAAGCCTGGGTCCAGTGGCATGAAAAATCATTACACCTGGAGACTTCCTCAGCTGCAATGGATGGCCGTGTTGTCTTTTGTGCTCCAACACACCCTAAGCACTCCACAGTGCCTTGCTGTGTTGCCATCTCAGCCATTGAACCTTCTTATTGGTTTCTTCCTTCTGTTGAGCCAAATCAGTCTTCACGTGCTGGGTGAGCAAAGCCCTAGTTCACCAGGGGTCCACGATGACCTGATGGCTACCCTCACAAGGTTTAGCCGGCCTGTCAAAGCCATTGCTTGGGGTGTGGCTGCTGCTGCATGCTAGCAGCTACTAGGAGCCACAAGTGAGAGCTAGGTGTCAGGTGGAGGTCAGAGGCTGGAGAGCTGCCCTAGAAGGGCATGACAAGCCCTCCATACCAGAGATACTACCCTTCCCTGAGCACCCCATACACCCCTTTAAGTAATAATACACATTATGAAAAAGTTAAGGCTGTAAGCTAATTATGCTAAATCTTTATCAATAAGTCAGTATATTTAACCAAGTCAAGGTTTTTTTTGATACATATTTATTCAAATTGTTTATATAGACAGAAGCCCTCACAATTAATAGATAGATAAATACATGGATAGCTATACCTATAGTTATGTATGCATGCATGGACAAACATGTATATGCACATATGTATATGCATGCATATGCATTGAAATATATATAAACACATACAATATACAAAAATGTATATTGTAGTCTGTGTGTATTTTTACCACATATATAAATGAGTGAAATATATATTCATGAAAACATAAATATTATATATGTACATATGTTATAACCAATGTGTATATTAGTATATAAATGTATATTGATACCTGTGGGCCTATTTATATCCACGTGTGATATACAAATAATTAAGATATGTGAATACTTACATACATCACACATATGCCTGTTATATTCTAATGGATATAGGCAGGAACCATTCTGACATATCAATTCTATTCTCTACATTAAGAATACTGGAAACTGGAGAAGAAGTTTAGTTTCATAAAGAAACTCTTCTTCCTTTACTTTTTCTTCCTTTGGAATGATATATTTTTGTCACCACCACCCCAAGAATAATTATATAATTCCATTCCTTAAGCATGAATAAGAGTACCATAACTGGGAGGTTTATTATCATTTCACTAGTAATGATGATAAATATGTTATTATCAAAATGGGATTCTAGGGTATACATCAATTGAAAAAGTAATTTATAAGTATTTTAAGGATTTTAGTAGTTTACACTTACATACCACTTAAATGTATATAGTAAAATAAAGTTTTGTGCCTGCTTAATTATGTGAATTGACTATATATATGTGTGTGTGTGTGTATGTGACATGTATTTATCATGTGAATAACACTATTGGGCAACTAAGTGTTGCAGTGGATAGAGTTCTTGGTCCCCAGTCAGGAAGTCATGTTTGTGAGTTCAAATTTGGCCTTAGATATTTATTGCTACATGACCCGTGGCAAGTCACTAAACTCTCTTTGTCTCAGATCCTCATCTGTAAAGTGACATACAGAAGGAAATGGTAAACCATTCCACTATCTTTGCCAAGAAAACCCCAAATAGTCACAAGGGTCAGACATGACTGAAACTACTGAAAAACAAGAACAAAAATATGTGCTACTTTATTTTTTAACGTGAACTTTAGTGGAGGTAGAATTGAAAGCATTCTGTCTCCAGTATTGAGTGACAAAATCTAATAGCCTCTTGGAGACAGAGGCTAGCTCATCATGCAGCTTCTTACTTGGTTATAAGTCCTTTCATAATGCATTTGGGTGTTGACTCAGTTGCTGAACTCTTATTCAGTCTCTCATCAGTCTGCTCCGTAATGGTTGATAAAACACTCACACTCTTCACTGACAATTCTCAGTGGCAATAGAACCCAGCAACACCACATATCCTGTACTGGATTGCTTTGTTATTTCTGGCTGAGGTTAAGCTCAGAGATGTTAACATGTTATATAGATATACTGCCCCCAAAGAGAATGTTTCTTAATACCACCCCCACTATGATCGGCTTCACAGATACAATGCATGTGTAGCAAATAAAATAAATCTTAGCAAAGTGAGTGGGAAAAAGCAGTCAATGTGAAACTAAAGGGTTTTTTTCCTGTTTGTCTGGATCATAAATCTTTCCCTTTACCCCATTGTGGGACAAATCCATAATAAATTGCCATCAATAAAGAGAACCACGTAAAAGTTCTAGTGTGCTCTTTAAAATAAAAAAAAAGATGAATCTCATTCTTTTCCCCTTAATGTTTCACAATATGATAGGACCTGTAAAATCCAAGAAAAAAATCATTCTTTACAAAGACTCAATAGCAATTTGGGGTGGGGGCTTTATTTTTTTCTCCAGACCATTATGAATATTTTGGACTTAATTGTAAAAATTGTTTGTGACTTTTTTATCCATTTCTATCACTTTAAACAAAGTTTAACATCTTTCCTTTTCTTTTTCCAAGACTACAAAATTCATGTAGAAGGGTTTGAGAAAAGAAGAAGGAAGGAAAAGAAGAGAAGGTAGGTAGAGAGAAAAAATTACAAAGTAAACAAAAGCGTCCATATCTTGCCCATCAACTTTCCTCTTTTCTTACATTCTTATAGAGGAGGCTAGTATAATTAAATGTTCAGTCATTTTACAGATGAAATCAGTGGAGGAAGATTTAAAAGAAATGAAATAAAAATACCACATAATATTCATTATGAGATTGATATCATGATCATACTTCATGGTAGGTGATTCCATTGTACACAGTGTCATTGTGTATCATTTTCCAGTCAGTATTTCAAGACCTTTTTTCATACAATGATTATTTCAGGACAAAAGGGGGGAAAAGAAATGAATATAAATGCTTTGGTAAATGAATTTTCTAGTCCTATCTTCAACCATATTTATGTTATGAAATGTCTCTGTGACCAGTGATACAGAAATTGTATATAGTGCTCTAGTTATTATAGTATGGGAGTTGGAAGTGGCTTTAGAGAAAATCTAGATCAAATTTCACATTTTATACTTAAGGTAACTAAGAAAAACAGATTGTGACTTCTCAGAATCCCAGAATGTGACATTTGAGAGGGACCTCAGTGAATATCTAGTCTAATTGATACCAAAAAGTAATCCCCATTATAACATACAACAAAAGGGGAGTAAAATGGCTTCTACTGGCAGGTGGGAAAGGCACATTACTACAACAGATCAACTCTATTAGCCTAATCCAGTTAATCAGTAGAGCAGAAAAGAAGCCCCTTCAGGGAAGAAAAGCCCAAACTCACAGATCTAGCAAATAAGCAGAGAAACAAGAATATCACCAATAAGGAGGGGGAAAGAAAGAAAAAAAATATATGAATAAACAACAGAAAAAGAAAAGAGAAATTATAATTGACATTTTTTATTCAGGTAATGAACAAGGAATAAATGGCACAGAAGATGAAGGAACACCAAGTGAAAACTCAGAAACTCCAGTGAATAGGAGTTGGACTTAGGAAATCTCACAACAAAACTCAAAAAATTAGGACAGGTTGAAGAAAATTGGGAAAAGTACTTAAAAAGCAAAATAGGTCATGTGGCAACAGAGGCACATGAAATAAAACAATAAGACAATGTTTTAAAATCCAGAGTTGGCCACCTTGAAAAAAAAAAGCAAAGAAAGTAAAAGATAAAAACAATGACCAAAAAAGAAAATAGATCAGAAGGAAAAGAAGGATCAAAAAGTCAGGGATGAAATTCAGTCTTTAAAATTAGAATTGAAAAATTAGGAGTGAATGACTTTAAAAGGCAGCAAGAAATTTATAAAACAAAAATCAAAGAATGAAAAAATTGAGGAAAATATGAAACATCTCATTGTTAAACAACAAACAGGAAAATAGATTGAGGAGGAACACTTTAAGACTTATTAGACTACTGAAAATCATGACCAAAGAAAAAGCCTGGACATCATTCTACAGGTAATTATCCAAGAAAACTGCCCTGATATTCTTGAACAAGAAGATAAAATAGAGAGAGAAAGAATCCACAGATTAAACTTTTAGAGCAAGGAAAAGATACTACAAACTGCTAAAAAGAAATAATTCAGATATCATAAAGCCAAAGTCAGGATTACATAGGATGTGGCAGCATCCACACCTAAGGACCAGAAAGCATGAAATATGATATTCCAGAAAGCAAGAGAACTGGGTCTACAACTACCCAGAAAAAATTGACTATATTCTTTCAGGGGAAACCTTGGTCATTTAATAAAATAGAAGATTTCTAATCATTCCTGAAGAAAAGACTAGACTTAAATAGAAAATTGGAAGCCCAAATATAGAACTCAAGAGAATCAGTAAGAGGTAAATAATTAAGAAAGGAAAAAATTAAGGGTTCAAGTTCAAGTCCAAGAAGTTCAAGTGATTTATATTCCTATATGAAAAGATGATATTGGTAACTTTAAAATTGTTATTGTTGTTGGGGTAACTAGAAGGTTACCTAGAGGTTATAGTAATAAACTCTAGGTATACCTAGAGGTTATAGTAATAAACTTTATAGGATTATGTGTCAATATATATATATATATATATATATATATATATATATTGACATATACATATATATAACTAGGAGTAAAAAAGAGGATAATACTAAGAGAAATGGAAAAAGATAAAATGGGGTAAATATATATATATATATATATTTCATAAAGAAGTGCATGGGGTAAAGGGGGGAAGAAGACCAATACAATGCAAGGTAGGAAGAGGTTGACAACAGTCAATACTTAAATCTTACACTCATTGGAATTGGCTCAGAGAGGAAAGAACAATCAGTTCTACTGGGGCAGATAATTGTATTGTCCCCTATAAAAAATTATAAGAGTAATAAAAGGGCTGGTGGGGAAGGGAGAAATACAAGAGAGGGAGAAGTTGGGGGGTCACTTAAAAGGCACTGTTGTAAGAGAGGAATAGCAATAATAAGGGAGGCTGTGGGAATGGGAGTAACATTAGATAGGGGAAAGGGAGGAGATTAACTAAAAAGCTAAAAGTTGGAGGGGAGCATATGAGGAATGAGAGAAAAGTCAGAATCAAAGAAGAAAGTCAAAACAGAGAGGGAATACATAGACAGTAATCATAAATGTGAATGTAAATGGAATGAATGCAATCATAAAAAGGAAACAGATAATAGAATGGATTAAAAACCAGAATCCTATCATATGTTGTCTAAAAGAAACACACTTGTAGGAGGTAGACATACACAGGGTAAAAATAAGAGTGTGGAACATAATTTACTGGGCTGCAACTGAGACAAAGAAGGCAGGAGTAGCAATCATGATCTCAGATGAAACTAAAGAAAAATAGATCTCACTTAAAGAAGGTTATTACATTTTGATGAAAGGAAGTATAAATAAGAAATATCAGTACTAAATATATATGCACCAAAATGATATAGCATTCAGATTTCTAAAGAAGAAACTAAAGGAACTTAAAAAGGAAATATATAATAAAATCATACTAGTGGGGGACCTCAATCTACCACTATCAGAAGTAGACAAATGGACCAAAAAAGAAATAAGAAAGAACTAAGGTAAGTGAATGGACAGTTATAAAAGTAGAACTAAGATATCTAGAGAAAAATAAATGGGATGAAAAGGAATATACCTTCTTTTCAGCAGTACATGGCATATATACAAAGATTGACTATGTTCTCAAGCAAAAAAAAAATTGAAATGATGCAGGAAAACAGAAATAGTAAATACCACTTTTTCAGACCACAATGCAATAAAAATAATAATCAGTAAGGATTTATGGAAAGGCAAATTTAAAATTAATTAGAAGCTAAATAATCTAATTCTTCAAAATTGATAGGTCAAATAAAAAAGATCCAAGAAACAATTACTCATTTCACTGAAAAGAATGACAATGAGGAAACAACATATTAAAATGTATAGGTTTCAGCTAAAACAGTACTCAGGGGTAAATGTATACCCCTGACTGCATATATCAATAAATCAGAGAGGGAAGATGTCAGTGAATTGGGCATGCAATATATAATAGAATAGCTGTCAGATGAATGGGAAAGAAAAGAATTTAAGACCAAGCAAGAGTTAGAGAATATTACAAAATATAAAATGAATAATTTTGAATACATTAAATTAAAAGGGTTTTTGTACAAACAAAAGCAATGCAACCAAATTAGAAGGGAAGCAACAAATTGGGGGAAAATAATTATAACAAAAACCTCTATTAATGATCTATTTTCTCAAATTCATAAGTACCTAAATCAATTGTACAGAAAATCAGGCCATTCCCCAATTGGTAAATGGACAAGGGACATAAATAGGCAGTTTTCAGGTAAGGCAATTAAAACTATCAATAAACATATGAAAAAGTGTTCTAAATCCCTCATAATTAGGGAAATGCAGATTAAAACAACTCTGAGGTTCCACCTCACACCTAGAAGATTGGCCAATATGTCTATAAAGGAAAATAATAAATGTTGCAGGGGATGAGGCAAAATTGGGACAATTTTGGATCTGTGGGACTGCTGCTGTATTTGTGAATTGATTTAACCATTCTGGAGGGCAATTTGGAAATATGCCCAAAGGGTACTAAAAGACTAACTGCCCTTTAATCCAGTCAAAAAACTGCTGGGTTTGTGCCCCAAAGAAATAATAAGGAAAAATACATGTGCAAAAATATTTATAGCCACCATTTTTGTAGTGACAAAAAATCATAAAATCCATTAATTGGGGAATAGCCGAACAAATTTATGGTATCTGATGGTGATGGAATACTATTGTGCTGAATGGAATGATGAACTGGTGGAATTCGATGTGAACTGGAAAGACCTCCAAGAATTTATGCAGAGCCAAAGAAGAACTAGGAGAACATTGTACACAGAGATTAATACATTGTGGCACAATCAAATATGATGGACTTCTCTATTAGTAGCAATTCAATGATCTAGGACAACACTGAGGGACTTATGAGAAAGAATGCTATACATATTCATAGAACTGTGGGAGTAGAAACACAGAAGATAAACATTTGATTTATCATATGGTTCGATGGATATATGATTGGGGATTTTGACTTTAAATGATCACTCTATTGCAAATACAAATAATATAGAAACAGGTTTTTAACAGTAATACATGTATAACCTAGTGGACTTGCTTATCAGTTCGGGGAGATAGGAGGGAAGAGGAGAGAGAAAGAACATGAATCATATAATCATGGGAAAATATTCTTAATTAACTAATTAATTAAAAAAATAAGTGTGAAACCATGCAAATTTTTTTTAAATAGGAATATCAGAACAGTTTTCCCTAATAATTTCTTTCAATATGGTGTTCACATTTATTTTTTGATCTTTGCTTTAAGGCAACCCATTGGTTTATATTATTTCTGTTGTAGCTATTTTCTAAAATAAGTTGTTTCTCTAGTGAGAGAGTTCAAATTTTCTTCTATTTTTTTTCTTTAAAAAATTGTTTTATTGTTTCGTGCTGATTCATGATGCTGTTAGTTTCCATTTGTTCAATTCTAAATTTCAGAGAAATATCTTTCTTTTTTGAGACTTTTTACTTCTTTTCCTAGAGTTATTTTCCTCTTTGAAGTATTGTATTTCCTATTTTATTAAAATTTTCTTTTGTTCTATGTTGTTTATTTTTTTCATCATTTTATTTTCTAATTTTTCTTTTAAATTCCTTATTATTTGTTTTTTATCACTTTTAGAGCTCCTCCAAGTATTCCCTTTGGGCTTGACTTCTTTCATTTTCCTTTCAGGATTTAAATATTTTATTTCTGTTTCATGGTCCTCTTCTGAGCTTTACTATAATCATCTCTCTTGTTAAGATATTTTTCTAGGATCAGGCTTTTTCCTCTTTTTTTCCCATTTTGGGTTCCTTTCGCCCTTCATTTTGTCTTTATTCTTAAAGCTCTGTTTCTGGGATGGAGGGAGTATTTTTCCATCACTGTACTATGCCTTGGATAGTCTTAGCTGTCTTGTGATCAGACTGAGTAATCTGAAAAGGCAGCTTTATTGGTCTTATGTGTGGAGGTTTGCAACTATTAAATTCAGCTGATCTTATTTGCATTCAGCCCAGTCCTACTGAAGATGGGCCTTGTTGCCCTCAGTTCCTCCTAGTGTTGTCTACACTGTGTCACACTCAGTCTTTGTTATGGCTTGATTATTCAGGGCTATTTTCCTCCCACTGCTTCTTGCTCTATATTGCATTGGTTTCCATTATTATCTAGTTGAGGATGGTCCAAGCCAACTGTTCTCCTTCTGCCCCTCATGTTATATGGTATCAGAGTGTGTCTTACTTCAGACTCTTGACTGATCTGTTGTTCTTCCTGTTGCTGCCGTGGCTACTTTGGCTGCCCCATGGCTGATGCCACTGCTTGTTTCATCATCTTTAAAATGAATAAATTAAAGTGGGTGACCTCTGAAGTGTTTTCTATTTCTAAATCTGTAATATTTAATAAAAGTATGATGCTAGTAACTTCATTAACATTTGCTTGCTGCAGAGGAGGAGAGCTGAGGAAATTGAGATCTGCAAATGAATACCACATATAACTCATTTGGTTATGGCCCTACTGTACCTCTTATATTACCTGTCAGAGGTCCTGGATATTTGTTTAAACAATTATATGGTCTTAAATGGATTGGCAACTTCAATGCTTATCTATGTCATTGATTATATTATTAAAAATATAAAAAATTTAATGTAATATTCATAGTGTGCTATAGTTAAAATAAACTATACTGAAATTTATTGGAAATATTATATCTCAGGTTGTTCTTCTTGAAAATAGCTCAATGGAAGTTTCCCAAATTAAAATTCCTTCACTCTATGTAACACCTAGATGATTATTACTTCTCAAATCCACATATTGATGCTCTGATTTATTCTAAATAACTGGACTTATCTGAGGAAATAAGCAATTATCCAATGAAGTGAATCAAAAAAGCCAATAATAATAATTTAGACATCATAACTTTCTCTTAATAATTAGATGGACTAGACTGAATTGTTCCAGTAATTATTTCTAGACTAACTTTTGTTCCTCATTCTAGATTATGCATTAAAGGCAATGCATTAACCACTTACCACTGTCAAATTAAAGTTTAAAGAGCAGAAAATGTCTAGTTAAATTATAATAATTTACTCATAATATTTACATATTTTTTCAGTATTTTTAAAAATCCAAATACTTTTTCTTTAAGTTAAATTAATCCAAAGGACTTTCAATTATTTTTTTATCCCTATTTGGTCCTAAGAGCATTATCCTGAAATGGTAGACATTAAGTGAATACTTATTCTTTAATTGATTTCTGTTCTTCTAATTGAAGTGTTCTTAGTCTGAATCACTATTTCTAAAGATTTCCAGACCATATTCACTTTAATATTGGAGCTTTCCTTTATTTTCTGTGTTCTTCAAACTTCTAGATAGGAGTTTCCAAGTCCTTCTGCCCTCATTGCTTTCCAGTTCCATTTTATATTGTTGTATAATAGAAACATACTGACTCAATATAGACAATTTAGGTAAATAAAGTCAAAAAGCCAAATTTCTCCAAGTCAAGATAGAAAGTTAGATTTTATTGGAAGAGGGTCATTTGGGGTAACTAGAAGTATACCTAGAAGTTATAATAATAATCTGTATAGGATATGTCAAAAAAATATATATATATACCCTATTTCACTGGATTGCTAAAAATCCTCAAATGAATAATGTATCCAAGGTGGTCTGCAGAATTTAAAATACAATACAAATACTATTTACTATTGATTGTTATGACTATTTTTTTATCTGAATGGTATTATTATTGATTTGAATGGTTTTATTATTATTGATAGCTGGTTGGTAATGCCCAGCTATTTTAAGTAACTAAAGCTGGTATGGGGCGAAGCTATTGTAAGTATAATTAATCTGGACTAGTATTGAATATTAATAACAAAATGGTAATGGCCAGTTTTTATCATCAGTTAAAGCTGTCAGAAGTTAAACTGAATTTCAGGTGGGGGATGGATGACCAGGAGCAGTTTAATCCAATTACAATTTATTACTGGTTGAAATAGGAAAAGGAAGGAGGTTAGGAACTAAGAATTAGGGATAGTATATGAAATCTACTAATCTTATTCTCAATATCTAAGTACCCTGCCCCAAATCTAACTCCTCATGGAGTTTCTTCTTGCCCACCAAGGTGGATATGCACTGAACTATGCTTAGTGACTGAACAAAAGATAGTTTCCCTAACTATCTTATCCTAACCTAAATTCAACTTTTATATTCTTACAATAATTTATGAAACTCAAAATATCAGTTCTTTTCACTGAGAAACTGAATTCATCTCCTCTCACTCAACTCTAAAGATCCCACTGCCTGAGTCAGTTCCACAGAGGGTTACAGAAGATAATTAAGGAAGTTGAAGAAGAAAACTTACCCTTTGTGATCAAGTCTAGTGACTGAGGGGTTTCTCTTCTCAGCATTCTAAGGGTTAGGGTTAGACCTCTTCCTCTGTAACTCTAAGCTCCACCAACTGTCAAGGTGAGAGCTCAAACCAATCACTCCTGTTCCCTTGACTGCCAAAGAATATGGAGCCTAGAATTTTTTCTTCACTGAGTTATATGCTTCTCCCTTAAAGTGCCAGAAGCCAGCTCTCTCCCTCTTAAAGGGGACAGCATAAAAGTCACAAACCATTTCTCTGTCCTAAAATCTCTGTTCCTAATGAGACAGGGTAAACTAAATAAATTCTTACCACAACACTATTTTATCAGTGCTTCCTCCACTCATGCATACCCCTAAATGCCTTGGCATTCAGTGTAGTTTTTGTCAATGCTATTTTAAGAATGGCCTACAAGTAGTCTACCTACTTTCCACTAGATTTCTAAATAATTTATTGGATTAAAGTACAACATTCCAGCTGCCACCTCTTATCCCTCTCTCTTGCTACAATATATAAGAATTAAAGATGAGGCTGGTCATAGCTAAATAATTTTATTAAATCAAAAGTAGTAGTAGTAGAGAGGAGAGACAAAAGTAGGAGAGAGGTAGAGAGGTACTCATCCTTCCTAATCAGTGGCTGCCATTATGGGGCTCCTAGCTAAACTCTGTTGTTATGGGGGTGCAAATGTATACCCCTTGGGTTTGGGAAAGATACCTTTTGCAAGAATGCAAGACTCCAAAACTTAGTTTAAAAACAAAAATTTGAGAAATTTATTAATTTAGGAGGTAATGTTGCGAATGGCCAGGAGGAGAGCAAGGTGGAACAGAAAGATGGGGAGCAATTCCTTGGGAGGACAGCATGCATGGAAAAGCTGTCCCCCAGAGGACATCAGTTCTGGGGATTTTATACTCTTTACAACAGATGCTATGTCATGGTGTGAAAGTGACCCAGAGTGCTAGTCACTCAGGCATTTGGTGAGGTGAGGTGGTCATCTGACTGGGGTCTGCCTGGAGGCATAAAGATTCCTTAACAAAAAGATATCTTGAGATGTAGCCTGATAGGATCAAGGTGTAGCCTGGAGGTGCATCTCTGTCCACAATAGTTTGCCTGAGTTTCTGGAGGTACTATGCCCATGTCACCCCCACTTCCAGCTAGCCTTCACTTTTAAACCTTTTTCTTTACTCACTAACTCTCACATGTCACATCTCAGAAACTAACCATGGTTTCTTAATTGACCTGGGCCACCCAGGGGTATCAGTGCCTGTGACGTATTTTTCCCCTTCATTGTTTCCTGTCTCCTTGGTTCTTAACTTCTGGTGGCCCATTTATCCCAATTCACTTGCTGCTGTTTGTCCTCCAGATGAAGTCAGGGGAAAGGAAGAGATTTACTTTAGACAAGTTTAAGCTCAATTCCTTATCTAGTTATGAATTTAATGAATTATATAATTTATACCAAAATGTGGTAGAAATAAATTATTGCAATATTGATGTGTAATCAATAGATGTCTATGAATGAACACACGGTCCTCAAAATAGTCTAAAAAAGAACAAGTGGTATATGACTGAGCACCAAGGCTAATAGAGCACAGGGAATCTCAGCCATTTATTATAGTCACAGGGCGTGGGTTCCTTATCATATGTAACCATGGCTGATGGAGGTGTTCATATGGTAAGAAGCTGCTCTATTTGAGCCTTTGCTATTAGAGTACAATATGTTTGGAAAACTCCTGACTGGTTTTCTATCTGTAACTCACTGCTATATCTGATGAGGAGAAAGATGTGCTCAGAAGTCTAATTGCAAAGCCATCCCCATGATCCAGAATAAAGATTTCTTATTTGGAATCCTATTAATTTCCTTTTCCCCAAACCAGCTCATGTTGGAAGTTCAGGTGAGAAAGAGAAGAGCGTTCCTAACTGCACAGTGGTGTGAAGCCCATTTTTATTCTGACTTTTTCTGAGAAGCCTGGCTACTTTCTTTCTGCTTTAGCCAGGTTGCTCTGAGCTTTGGCTCACACTTGAGAGAGGATAGAGGGTCTTGTAACTTTTATATAGCACCAAGAAAAATCTGAAATCTGCGTATTTTGGAAGGTATTGTCTATGTGGAATCTAGAAACCCCCAAACTTTTAACCTAGCAAGATCCAATGAACCTCAAGTTTTAGGATTAGCTCAGAAACTGGCGTTTGTCCCTGTTCCCCTGAAATCCACCCTGAAGGGAATCTCAGACTAGCAGTTTCAGACTATACAAAAGACCTGTTGACTGGGAAAAAACAGAGAACTATTAAATAGTCAAAATCACTCTTTTTGAAAGAAAAACAAATAAATGACATTAGAATTGAAGAAATTTTTTCCTGTCTCCCCCTAACCCCCAATAAGCAGTTTTCAGAAAGCAGATTTACTTTCTTCCTAAGTTGACTGTATAGTTCAAATATGACCCTTGGCAAGGTTCAATCTAGTTTCCTTTCAGTCATGAGCTATACACAAAGATGCAAGAATAGCAAGATCCTTTTTTTTTTTATAAAAAGGAACATCTTGACCTTCTTAATCTCAAAAAAAATATGCCATATTTAAAGCTTCCCACTGACCTAGGAGACTTCCGGTCAAGATGGAGGCTTAGAAGCTGCGAAAGTTCAGACCTCAGAAACCCTTCCTTACCGATTGAAAACTGAAAGCTCCTAGGACACAGAAATTCAAGCTTAAAAACAGGACAGACCCGGTGAACCCTCCTCCTGGACCTGGATCAAAAGGTATGGCCCCCCAAAAAGCCAAAACACTAGATCACTCAAATCTAAGGGGCAGGCAGAAGGAAGGTCCCAGGACCCATCCCCCCCAACCCAGAGTGCTGAGCCCACAGCAGCAGTGGGAATTTCAGGGTTGGCAAAAGGGCCCCTGGGCTGGCTATTTTGAAGGACTCACCTTGAAAGCAATCTGAGCTAGTCTCAGGGACACCCAAAACAGACAGCAGGGAAACATAGAGAGAAGGGGGAAGCCTGTAGACCCCTGGCTGGGTCCTTCCAACTGAGTCTCAAGGGAGGTCCCAACTTTAGGGCACCAGCTGAACCCAATCCCATCAGGAGCCCTCAGAGCTACTGAAAGGAGAGAGACCTTAGGGACTGCAAAGGGGTTGCTCCGAAGAGCTTACCTTGAAATCAACCTGGGCCAGTCTCCGGGCATTCAACACAGATTGTGGAGGAGGAGGTTTTTTTACTTTAGGGCTCATTCAGTACAAACAAGCTGAACCTAATCCCATCAGGAGCCCTCAGAGCCCAGGGAGGCCATGACCCCTACTCCCTTAGAAAGCAGAGTCTTCTGAAAGAACCAGCTGAATCTAAATCCATCAAAATTCTCCAGAACCCAAAGAGGGAAGAACAACCCAATCCATTGGGGAAGAGAATAGATTTGCACCCTATAGGGGAGTAGAAGGGTAAAAAATGGACTGGTGGGGAGGGAAGCAGTACAAGTGAGGGAGAAGGTGGGGGGAATTTTAGAAAGACTACAAGGGAAAATAAGGGAGGGAATAAGAAGGGAGGGAGTAGAAAGAGAAGTAAAATAAGGGAGGGAACGGGGTGGGGCTGATTATAAACAAACATTGGTGTAGAAGGAAATAATGAAAGAAGAAAAGGCAGGACCAGGAGTAGAAATCAAAATGCTGGGAAATACACAGCTAGTAATCATAACTCTGAATGTGAATGGAATGAACTGACCCACAAAAAGCAAGCAAATAGCAGAGTGGATTAGAATAAAAAACCCTACCATATGCTGTTTACAAGAAACACACATGAGGAAGGTAGATACACATAGGGTGAAAGTAAAAGGGTGGAGCCAAATGTATTGGGCATTAACTGACAAAAAAGAAGGCAGGAGTCCCAATCATGATATCTGACAAAGCCAAAGTAAAAATAAATCTATTTAAAAGAGATAGGGAAGGTAATTACATCCTGATAAAAGGAAATATAGACAACAAGGAAATATCTGTACTCAATATGTATGCACCAAATGGCAGAGCATCCAAATTTTTAAAGGATAAACTATAGGAGCTCAAGGATGAAATAGATAGAAAAATTATACTAGTGGGAGATCTGAACCTTCCCCTATCCAAACTAGATAAATCAAATAAAAAAATAAATGAGAAAGAGGTAAGAGAAGCAAATGAAATCTTAGAAAAAATAGAATTAGTAGACATATGGAGAAAAATAAATAGGGACAAAAAGGAATAAACTTTCTTTTTCAGCAGTACATGTACATTCACAAAAATTAACCATGTACTAGGGCACAAAATCATTGCAAACAAGTGCAAAAGGGCAGAAATAATAAATGCAACCTTCTCAGACCACAGTGCATTAAAAATAACAATTAGTAAAGGTAAATGGATAGATAAATCAAAAATTAATTGGAAATTAAACAATATGATTCTCCAAAACCAGCTAGTTAAAGAACAAATCGTAGAAACAATTAATAACTTCATTGAAGAAAATGACAATGGTGAGACATCCTTTCAAAACCTATGGGATGCAGCCAAAGCAGTACTAAGGGGGAAATTTATAACCTTGAGTTCATATATAAACAAATTAAGAAGGGCAGAGGTCAATGAATTCGGCATGCAAATTAAAAAAACTAGAAAGTGAACAAATTAAAAATCCTCAGATGAAGACTGAATTAGAGATCCTAAAAATCAAAGGAGAAATTAATAAAATTGAAAGTTAAAGAATTATTGATTTAATAAATAACACAAGAAGCTGGTACATTGAAAAAACAAATAAAATTGACAAAGTACTAGTCAATCTAATTATAAAAAGGAAAGAAAAAAAAACAAATTGACAGTATCCAAGATGAAAAGGGAGACCTCATCTCTAATGAAGAGGAAATCAAGGCAATCATTAAAAACTACTATGCCCATTTATAGGGCAAAAAATATGGAAATCTAAGTGATATGGATGAATACTTACAAAAATATAAATTGCCTAGACTAAAAGAAGAAGAAATAAATTACCTAAACAACCCCATATCAGAAAAAGAAATTGGACAAGTAATCAAAGAACTCCCTAAGAAAAAATCCCCAGGTCCAGACGGATTCACAAATGAATTCTATCAAACATTCAAAGAACAGCTAACCCCAATACTATACAAACTATTTGACAGTATAAGCCCAGAAGGGGTTCTACCAAATTCTTTTTACGACACAAACATGGTACTGATCCCAAAGCCAGGCAGGTTAAAAACAGAGAAAGTAAACTATAGGCCAATCTCCCTAATGAATATAGATGAAAAAATCTTAAATAGGATACTAGCAAAAAGACTCCAGCAAGTCATCACAAGGGTTATCCACTATGATCAGGTAGGATTCATTCCAGGAATGCAAGGCTGGTTCAATATTAGGAAAACCATCCACATAATTGACCATATAAACAAGCAAACCGACAAAAATCACATGATTATTTCAATAGATGCAGAAAAAGCCTTTGACAAAATACAACACCCCTACCTATTGAAAACACTAGAAAGTATAGGAATAGAAGGGCCTTTCCTAAAATTAATAATCAGTATATACCTAAAACCATCAGCAAACATCATCTGCAATGGGGAAAAACTCAAAGCCTGCCCAATAAGATCAGGAGTCAAACAAGGATGCCCATTATCACCTTTATTATTTAATATTGTACTAGAAACACTAGCAGTAGCAATTAGAGAAGAAAAAGAAATTGAAGGTATTGAAATTGGCAATGAGGAGACCAAGCTGTCACTCTTTGCGCATGATATGATGATTTACTTAAAGAATCCCAGGGAATCAACCAAAAAGCTAATTGAAATAATCAACAACTTTAGCAAAGTTGCAGGATACAAAATAAAACCACATAAATCATCAACATTTCTATATATCTCCAACCCAGTTCAGCAGCAAGAATTAGAAAGAGAAATCCCATTCAAAATCACCTTAGACAAAATAAAATACTTAGGAATCTATCTGCCGAGACAAATACAGGAACTATATGAACACAACTACAAAACACCCTCCACACAATTAAAACTAGATCTAAACAATTGGAAAAAAATTGATTGCTCATGGGTGGAACGAGGTAACATAATAAAAATGACCATTCTACCCAAACTTATCTATCTATTTAGTGCCATACCCATTGAACTACCAAAAAACTATTTTACTGAATTAGAGAAAACCATAAAAAAGTTCATTTGGAAGAATAAAGGATCAAGGATATCCAGGGAAATAATGAAAAACAAATACAAAGGAAGGTGGCCTTGAAGTCCCAGATCTCAAACTATATTTCAAAGCAACGGTCATCAAAACAATTTGGTACTGGCTAAGACACAGAAAGGAGGATCAGTGGAATAGACTTGGGGTAAATGGCCTCAGTAAGACAGTCTTTGACAAACCCAAAGACCCCAGCTTTTGGGACAAAAATCCAGTATTTGATAAAAACTGCTGGGAAAATTGGAAGACAGTGTGGGAGAGATTAGGTTTGGATCAACACCTCACAACCTACACCAAGATAAACTCAGAATGGACGAATAACTTGAATATAAAGAAGGAAACTATAAGTAAATTAGGTGAACACAGAATAATATACATGTCAGAACTTTTGGAAGGGAAAGGTTTAAAAACCAAGCAAGACTTAGAAAGAGTCACAAAATACAAAATAAATAATTTTGATTACATCAAATTAAAATTTTTGTACAAACAAAACCAATGTAACTAAAATTAGAAGGAAAGCAACAAATTGTGAAACAATCTTCATAACAAAAACCTCTGACAAAGGTCTAATTACTCAAATCTATAAAGAGCTAAACCAGTTGTACAAAAAATCAAGCCATTCTCCAATTGAAAAATGGGCAAGGGACATGAATAGGCAATTTTCAGTTAAAGAAATCAAGACTATTAATAAGCACATGAAAAAGTGTTCTAGATCTCTTATAATCAGAGAGATGGAAATCAAAACAACTTTGAGGTATCACCTCACACCTAACAGATTGTTCAATATGACAGCAAAGGAAAGTAATGAATGCTAGAGGGGATGTGGCAAAGTAGGGACATTAATGCATTGCTGGTGGAGTTGTGAATTGATCCAACCATTCTGGAGGGCAATTTGGAACTATGCCCAAAGGATGATAAAAGACTGTCTGCCCTTTGATCCAGCCATAGCACTGCTGGGTTTGTACCCCAAAGAGATAATAAGGAAAAAAGCTTGTGCAAGAATATTCATAGCTGCGCTCTTTCTGGTAGCCAAAAATTGGAAAATGAGGGGATGCCCTTCAATTTGAGAATGGCTGAACAAATTGTGGTATATGTTGGTGATGGAATACTATTGTGCTAAAAGGAATAATAAATTGGAGGAATTCCATGGAGTCTGGAACAACCTCCAGGAAGTGATACAGAGTGAGAGGAGCAAAAACAGGAGAACATTGTACACAGAGACTGACACATTGTGGTACAAGAGAATGTAATGGACTTCTCTAGTAATGGCTTTACAATGTCCCTGAACAACCTGCAGAGATCTACGAGAAAAAAAAAAACTATCCTCAAGCAGAGGACAAACTGAGGGAGTAAAAACATCAAGGAAAAGCAACTGCTTGACTACAGAGGTTGAGGGGACATGATGGAGGAGAGATGCTAAATGAGTGCCCTAATGCAAATACCAACAACAAGGAAATGGGTTCAGAGAATGGACACATGATACCCAGAGGAATAGGGCGTCGGCTAGGGAAGGGGGGATATGGAGGGGAGGAAAAGAAAATGATCTGTTTCCAATGAACAATGTATGAAAATGACCAAATAAAATAATGTTTAAAAAATACATTACCTATCTATATATTAAAAGGAAAGAGTTCTGGGTTTAGGGCCAGAGGAAATGTTAAAAAAAAAAAAAAGCTTCCCACTGTATGAAAGCTTGAAGCAGCTCCCTTATTAGTGTCGATGTGGAATCTAGAAACCCCCAAACTACAGCCTAGTAATAACACAGGCACTGTACCCCCAGAAACTCAGGCAAACTATTATCAGGGAAACTCCCTTGCTCCTTTACATCTTCATGACTCTGAGCCTAAAAACACCCAATGACCCCTCTAGAGTCCTGAGATGATTATCCTCCTTTTATTGTCCTCTAGATTTGAGATGGACAGAGAGATACACCTCCAGGCTACTCCTCGATCTTATCAGGCTACATCTCAGATATCTGTTTGTTCCCTAAAGCTAAGGAATCTTTATGTCCCCAAGCAGATGATCACCCCCACCTCATCTGATGCCTGGGTGACTAACACTCTATGTTGTAGAAATAATCCCCAGAACTGAGATCACCTGGAGGAACAGCTTTTCGATCCATGCTGTCCTCCCAAGGAACTGCTCCCCACCTTGCTGTTCACCTTGCTATCCTTCTGGCCATTTTCAACATTACCTCCTAAATTAATAAATTTCTCTTTTTGTTTTTAAGCTAAGTTTTGGAGTCTTTCATTCAAAAAGGTATCCTTCCCAAACCCAGGGGTGCACCTCTTCACCCCCATAACAGTAAGATTTAATGAACCCCAAGTTTTAGGGTTAGTTTATAAACTGGAGACCCCAAGTTTGTCCCTGTTTGTGAAAGTTTGCCTCGAGGGAAGTTTCAGATTTAGCTAGCCTCAGACTGAACAATAGACCCTAAGGAAAATGATAATCTCAGAGTCAAGCAAATGCTCAATTTCCTTTGACCAGAAAAGCTTCACCCTTTCCCAAGAAGACCTGGACAGGAACCATCTTTTTAGTATCCTTTGTAAATAGCCCCTTCCCTAGCCTCTAGCTAGGATTCCTTTCCAAAGCTTGATTGTATCCTGTCCACATAGTTTGAACACTCCCATTTTCTTGTAGCCATGGTAATGTCAATCAATCATATTTCCATTTCCCTCACTTTCCAAAAAGGTATATAAGTTCCCCAAATTCTTTTGTCCTTCAGAGTCATCATATAGAGCAGTTTCACTCCCTGGGATAGTGTCCCCAGAGTTCCAGGGTGTGGACCCTGTAAAAGTTTTGGTGTTAGATTCTGAGTAAAGGGACAAATATTGGATTTATCCCTTCCCTGATTGAAGACTTGGCTTTTCTGACTACTTTAGTAGTTCTGTGTTATTTCCAAGTTAACAGCAGTATGGTACAAAAAAAAATTTTGGATTGCATTAATTATCATTTGGACACCATCTCCTCCAATTGGATACAGTCATTCATTTTACTATGACAATATTTTACTTGTTTGTCTTAGGGTTTGGTCATGACCTTCAAAACCATAAATTAAATATAAAATTTAGTCTTTCATATAAGTGCTTGATATTCTTATGAATGAATAATGTAGCTAGCGAAATGCATAGAATTATAAAAGAAACTGAAGAAAATTATGAACAAAGAATTTAATAATTTTCTCAATTGTTTTCTCTGTGGAATGTACTTTTAGACTATCTCTCTCTCTCTCTCTCTCTCCATTTCTCTCTGTCTCTGTCTCTGTCTCTTTGTATTCCACATTAGATCAGAGGCACTTTGGGCAGGAAAGCAAGCTGCTTATGTCTCAGATAATCTCTTAGAAGTGATAAAGACAGTGGCTCAGCAAAAGCTCACAGGAGAGTCCCTATGATGTTAGTGAAAGGGAAGGCTATTCAGAAACATTACCTTTGATCCCAAACTATTGTAAAGACTGCTCCCTCCCAGTGACCCAGTTTAATGACTAGTAGGTAGGTCTCCTACAGTTCCACACCATTGCATAGAATTTGCATAATATAAGACTCCAAACTCCAAAGGGAGGAGGAAAAAAAAAACCCAAGGAGTAGGACAAGTTTAGATTAACCTTGGACAGTCTCAGAGCTTCCCTGGCTCGTTAATTTCAAAGCACACCTAGTTCCAAGTCTGCACACAGGGAGGAATCTTCTGATTGTAACAATAAAGAATGGCGGAAAAATGTTGTGGTTTAATATCAAACCAGCTCCAAAGTGTGATTTCCTTTGCAAGTTGGTCTGACAACCTGACAAGGACAAAAACGTGAAATTGTTCTGGGCCAACTCTGTAGTGACAGACTGAAAATTCTGTCAAAATAGAATCAAATCAGTCTACTCCTGAACATTTTTCATGGAGGGAAATCCAATCTTTGATGGACAAATTGTTTAGCACATCTTATATTCTGCCTTTTCTGCACATGAGAATTCTTTTTAGATGCTCTGAATTTGTTTTGGATAAGTAATTTATTGACATAGACTACAATCCAGCTTCAACATAATTTAACATATGTTTATGACCCATGAAAATTGTCGCCTACCAGTGTCTGGGTAAATTAAAGGCATAACTCTCAGCTGCTTTCACCTTTTCAGAGCTAGAAGAATATTAGCCCTTGTCCAAGTTTGCTTTAAGAGAGAGCAAACACTTTTCTCCCTTCCACAAACACACACTCCAGAGAGCATTAGCATAATAACCTTTATTATAGAAAATGCTGTTGCCCTGCAATTGGTAGGAACTACAGGTCACTCTACTTAAAATAAACATTTGCACTTAGGGACTCAGCAGCAATCTTAATTATCACTGAACATTTAGTGAGACAGGGAGGGAACCTAAGAAATACAGTCCTTTTTTTCTACTGAAAAATCTTCCTGGAGTCAGTCCCAAAGTTTGGTAAATGAGTAACTGTGCACAGTGCTCTACAAATGTTAATATTTCAAGTGAATTCTGGGAAATGGGAAGAGTTTTACATATATTTTCAGTTTAGATTGCAGTATCTCTATAAGCATAATTCAATTTTAAAAGCACTTATTGGGCACTGATTATACATCATGCATGGTTCTAGGAAGAAGGATACAAGAACATAAATGAAATAGTCCCTTCATTGAAGGAGATTATGTCCTCCTGGGGAAGGAGAGGACACCAATATATAACAAAATATGTAGAAAACATATGTACACAACATATAGATAAAATAAATACAAATCATTTCAGTGAGGTTGGAGAGATTGCCAGAAACCAGGGGAAAGAGGAAAGGCAGTTTTTAAAGCAGTGATACTTAAGATGCACCCTTAAAGGAGCTAGGGATTCCAAAAAGAAAAATTGGAGGGAATGTAAAGAGCCACTGAGAGTTGGATGTGACACATTGGTAAGAAAAGGCACAGAGGGAAGAGATGAATATGTCAATTTGACTGGAATTCAGGGTCTCATTGGGATACCTTGGATTATTAACAGGATACATATTATGAAGGACTTAAAATGTCAAATAAAGCATTCTATTTAACATATTAGAAACAATAGAAGTCCACCAAAGATTCATGAGCAGGGAAATGGCATAGTCAGAACAGAGCTTGGCAATACCAGTTTAACAACTCTTTGGAGAACTGATGGGAGAAAGGAAGGACTTGAGGCAGGGGCACTAATTATTAAGATTATTGTAATTGTCCATCCAAGAGATAATTAGTGCCAGAACTAAAGGAATGATGGAATGATCCTGGGAAAAGAGATAAGAAGAGAGGATTAGAGAAAGAGCTCAAGAGGAGATCTTATTGGTCATGATAAGAAAAAATAAAAATGCAAGAGATGATAGAATCATAGTACCAGTGTGAGAAGAAATCTCAGTGTTCATTTCATTCAATCTCACCATTTTAAAGACAAGTACACTAAAACCAAAAAGCTCACTCAAGATCAAACAGGACATGTCAGAGGCTGGATTTGATTACAAGTCTTCTGCCTCCAGAAATAATACTCTTTCTATACAACTAAGTTTTTGTCTTAATTATAAATTACAGATTTAGTGATAATTTAGTCCAACCATTTAATTTCAACAATTAAATTATTGAGGCTTACAAAGTTTGGGCAATTTGTCCACAAGGTACAAGACAAGATTTACATAAGGAAGTTATGGAGATAGAACTGACAAAAATTGAAAATTAACTGGGGATGAAAGCTGATGGTGAGCAAAGAATAAAAGGTTACTTTGGGGTTGATAATCTAGGTGAATGAAAAAAATCTGTGTTGTCTTTGAAAAAAAAGCATAAATTAGAACAATGAGTGAGTTTTTAAGGTGAAATGAGGAATTCTGTTTTGGTGGTAGCAAATTTTGCAGTTGGTGAGTTAGATAGAACTGGTGGTCAGAAGAGAGGTGAAATCTAATGCACTGATTTTTTGAGCTATTGTCAGGGAGGTGAGAAGGTATCCTACAAGAACTTAAAAGATATTTTGGAGAAAAAGGTAGTTTATTTTGAAATGGAATAAGACAAATCCTAGTCCTGAACTTACGTTCACAAATAAGTTATGGGACATGAAGATGATTGGCAAAGAATTCTAAGAAGTAGTATTCAGAGGTAAAAAGGGCCGGAGCAAGGAATATCATAAAAATCCAAAAGGGAGAGATGATTTGGAAGGCCTGAATAATCAAAAGTGTCACCTACCATAGGTAGATCAAGAAAGGAAATTAGTGAGAAAAGGTGAAATAATATATCATTGTTGTTTTTGTTCATCCTTCATTTTCCTTTTTTTTTTTTAAAAAACTCTTACCTTCTATCATCGAACTGAAGTATTGCTTGTAAAACAGAATTGCAGAAAGTCTGAGTGACTGGGGTTAAGTGATTTACCCAGGATCACACAGCCAGGAAGTGTCTGAGGCTAGATTGGAATGCAGGACCTCCCATATTTCTCTGACTTCCTAACTATTCATTGAGCCACCTAACGGCCCCCTTTGTCCTTCATTTTCAAGGAGCACCAATAATATCATGAGATGATGTCTTGATTTACTTCTGAGTTGAACTTAGGTGATAAGTTGCAGAGTCAGTAGCCTTACACTCTCTTCCATAGTGGCCTGAAAAATCAAGACAATTGATGGTGATTCAGGATGCAGAACATGACCTTGCTTTTTGGATGTCTGAAGTAGCTCTAAAGTCCACAGACTATGATCCAGTCACCTTTATGGCTACTGGAACAAATTTTCCTCATTTACCCATTCTTCTGGGGGAAACCTTCACCAACAAGTTTGAGGTCTGTTAGTTACCCTCTACTTAGTTTAGCCATCTGCCAATACAGTTTTGGTGTGGAAGCTGCATATAGTATAGTTTCTTGGAGCCACAGGTGAAAGTTGGGGGAAAGGAGGACACCAAAGTTGGATAAGCAGCCCTTGAAAAGGTCTTGGCAAACCCTCACACAATAGATGTTATTCTTTGTGAACAACCCCCCCACACACACACCCCTATTTTAACCATTTAAAAATCAGTGGTACTATCCAAGAGAGTACTTTCTGTCTGGTAATGATCTTGAAGGACTAACCAAACCAAATTAAGGTAAAAAGTTAAAGAGAGATTAGGCAGTTTTGTTTTTATCTATGAATTTAGGCTAAAAGGAAGAAGTAAACAGACATAATTTTAGTAAATATTGAAAATTTTCACCACTATTAATCTTAAGAATTATGGTATGGAATACTATTGTGATAAAAGGAATAATTGGAATACTATTGTACTAAAAGGAATAATAAAGTGGAGGAATTCCATGGAGACTGGAACAACCTCCAGGAAGTGATGCAGAGCAAGAGGAGCAGAACCAGGAGAACATTGTACACAGAGACTAATAAACTGTGGTATAATCGAACGTAATGGACTTCTCCATTAGTGGCGGTGTAATGTCCCTGAACAATCTGCAGGGATCTAGGAGAAAAACACTATTCATAAGCAAAGGATAAACTGTGGGAGTGGAAACACCGAAGAAAAGCAACTGCCTGAATACAGAGGTTGAGGGGACATGACAGAGGAGAGACTCTAAATGAACACTCTAATGCAAATACTATCAACAAAGCAATGGGTTCAAATCAAGAAAACATGTAATGCCCAGTGGATTTACGTGTTGGCTATGGGGGGTGGAGAGGAGGAAAAGAAAATGATCTATGTCTTTAATGAATAATGCTTGGAAATGATCAAATAAAATATAAAAAAAATGAATTATGGTAATTTGGCTTGTTATAAGGAATGAAATAGATATTTCTTAAGTACTGCAACAAATCAAAATTGGACCAGAGGCTCAGCATCAGAGTTATAAGTCCTAAGAGCTTTCTTTATACACTTTATCTCATTTAGGTCTTCACAACAAACTTCTGATGAGATAGATGCTAATCTTTCCCCCATTTTACATACCATTAAACAGAGGATAAGTGATTTTCCCAGGATCACACAGAAAGTAAGTATCTGAGGAAAAATTAGAACTTAGGTATTCTTGAAGTCAGGTCTAGTGCGCTATCCACTGTACCACCTAAATTCTTCTAAAGAAGTAAAGAACAGGCAAAGAAGAAATTGAAAAAGAAATAGAACAGATGATCTAAGGGTCAAGCTCTCAGAAAAGAAGGGAGAGGGTGAGAGTAAGAACTCAAGACAAGGAGCTAGTCATGATAAGAAAAAAATACTCATTTATTAATTTCATTTGTCATTTTCTAATCTCTTTACATGATTTTCTTACATTACTCTTCTTTTCCCAATATTTCCTCTACATCTCTTATTTAATTTTTCAAATCTTTTTTGAGCTCTCCTAGGAGTCCTTGTTGAATTTGTATCCAATTTGCATTTTTGTTAATTCTTTACTTGTATCTCCTTCGAGGTTCTTATCTTTTTAGTTTGCATCTAAAGTTTCCCTGTCACCATAGTAATGTACTATATATTTTTTTCTCATTGTGTGCTTATTTTTCCAGCCCATTTCTTGACATAACTATGTTAAAGTTGAGCCATGTTCCTATAGTGGAAGGTGGGTGGTCCCAAGCTTAAGGCTTTTTTTCAGCTATTTTTTAGAATAAGCTCTGAGGACTGTCAGTTTACAGTGAGTCCAAGGTGACATGATGTATGTAACAAGAGATATAGTTACTGTTCTCCTGTTTTGGGTGCTCTGGTCTTAACTCAGGAAGGAATCTTTTTCCCCATAGCCACCAGATTTCTCATGGCCCTGGGACTGTGACCAGGAACCTTATTCTCCTACAGCCATTAACTGCTAGTTCTCCTCTCTCTTCTGGGATTGAGATCAGGTACTATATTCCCTATAAGAGACCACAGACTTTCTTTTTTTGCCCTAGAACTTTAACCTGGACCCCTAACCCCCAGGATGGCTCAAGTGTCATCCCTTCATTTGGGCCTTAGACTATGCCTCAGAACAGCTTAGGTAAAGCAAGAGTCTTAAACAAAGCAGTAGCAAAAGGCTCTCTAGAATCTCTTTCTGACAAATTGTCTCCTCCTCCCCCTCAGTCAGTGGGCTGAGAGCTCCTGAAACTAGTGCATCTATGGCAGCATTTCCATCCCCATAGCCCAGTGTGATATGCTTGTGCTTAGCTCCCAGGACTACCACTACCCTTTTGAGACAAACCTTTCTTGCTGAAATCCTAGGTTTTGGGGGGATGTAAAGTTGTTTCAGCTGACCTATTGCTGGTAATGCCACTCCAGAATAAATTTGAATTGTTATGTTAGAGTTGTCCAGAGGGGAATTTGAGAGAGCATGACTGAATATTTCTCTATTCCTCCATTTTTGTTTCACCTACAACATTTACTATTTTTAAAGAGCTTATATTCTGCTGAGGAGAAAAGATACATACACATCGCACATACACACACAGACAAGCACATACACACATATTATTAAATAAAGTATAGGGTGATGTGAATCAAGGATTGGAATGGTGCTGGGGAGCAGTAAATGAATCTAAAGGCCTTTGTTTTACTTCACTACATATATGTGTTAATGAGAGCTTTGTTTTTCTTTTTCCTATCAGAGAGGAATCAAAAAAATAAATATATGTGTTGATTGAAAAAATAGATAAAATTTAAAAAAACATACATTTAAAAAGCTACTTGACAGGTAACTTGAAGAAAAATAAAGATTCTAAGACTCTGATTTGAGTGATTATAATTAGCAGTGAAAGCTACCTAGATAAAAAGTTCAGAGGCAGAAACAATGAAATGAAAATGACTGTAGCATAGTTACTAACTAAAAGTGCATTGTATCTAGGTTCATGAAGAGCTTTAAGTGTCATGAACTATTGATCATTGTTTCAGGAAGTTATAGGGAACCACTGCATTTTATCAAATTGAAAGAATGTGTGTGGTATCTAAACTTTCCAGGTAACTCTCCACTTTCCATCAGTTCTCAAAAATATGCTTAGAAATTTCCATCAAAAGATCTGATGAAGCTTTGAATATAATTGGGGTGAGAGGCATAGAGACAGAGAGAAATGGAGAGACAGAAAGACAGAGACAGAGATGGAGAGACAGAGACAGAGAGAATAAAAGAGGTGGGGGAGGGAAGGAGGGAGGGTGGGAGGGTGGGAGAGAAACAGAGAGAGAGAGAGAGACACACAGAGAGAGACAGAGAGACAGAGAATTATAAATGATCATAGATTTATAGCTAATTATATTTGAGGTACATATATAACCAGAGTGGATAAAAATTAAATATGTAGCTTGGGAAGGAAAAGATCCCCCTAAAATTTAAGAGACAGAAAGGCCATGCTGATGGCCAAAATTTCCTTTTAATTTCCCATGTAATTTATGAAACATATAAATATTTATAAAATAAAAACAATACAAGAGAAATGTGTCAGTCAGAATTAGTACATTGTCTAATATGAAGGAAATTAACAATTTTCCACTGTGCTAATTCTGAAGAGTTAGTATGTAGACCTTCTCTTGAAGTAATACCTCACATAGTATTTGTGTGCACACACACACACGCACATACACAAACACACACCTGTTGTCTCATCATCACATGTCCAATTTCTACTTCATAGTTTCTTAGAATAATTTCAGTTAGAATAACATCTAAAGAAAAGTCAGCTCCCAAACCCCTTCTTTCCCCTCTCTGATCCCTAACACCAGGAGTTCCTGTCACCCCACACACACACATATGCCAGGAGCCATAATGACCCCTAATCCCAGCAGTTCTTGTCCCTCCCCCTCCGGACTTATGCCAAGAACTGATAATACCCCAGTCCCAGGAATTCCTGTTCACTCACACCATCCCAAGAATTCCTCTGCCACTCCCTCTACCACAAAAGTGTATAAAAAAGCCTGCAAACCCCAGACTTGGGGCCAGCCATTTTTAGTGCTGAGCCCAAACTGTAGTCTGTTAATAAACTCTCTCCTATGTGTTACATTGTTGGTCTTGTTTCATCTTTGGGATCAATTTACCGGCCACTTCACTAGTCATCTAACCAGGTCACTGCTTGTTGTCACTATTACTCTACTGGGCTTGAAGAAGACCAATTCTATTGCCTTCACAGAGAATGAAAAATGGCATCCTGTGTAAAACATCATTTTTCCAAAGTGTCTTCCTGATGGCAATAATGTCTGTGGCCCTGGAGTCCATGTGCAGTAAACAATGATTTCATCTTATAAAATGGCCTATCTTTATAAAGCATATTCATTGCTTTGTTGACTATAGAATCATTCTTTAGAGCTAAGTTCTCAGGAAAAAAACAAACAAAAACATTCTTAAACGCTTCACTTTGAAGTGTTAAAGTTTAACATAAAAGAGCATTAATATTTCAATATATTATGAAATATAAAGAAATTAACCTTTTGGTGACAAGATCAAGTGGACACAGGAATACAAATTTTCACCGATCCTGAAAAACTATTAAAAGTAAAACAAAATTGAAATATATGCAGTTGGCACAAACTGCATGGACTTGGTGCTCAGGGAAAACATTTCCTCTATCCTTCTATTGATAATATATTACCTCATGATAAAGACAACTAAGGAGAAATGACATTTATGGTGGGCATAGACTTAGAAATGTCATGAAAAATAAAAGAAAGAATTATAATTTGAAAGAGCTAGAATTAGACCATGTGATCTAGAAAACATGGAAATTTCTACCATGGAACAATGTTGCTATCTTTACAAACTTCCACACAGGAATTCCAAACAATCTGGCATTAGTAGTGGGGGGGGGGGTTGGGGGAAGTAGGTAGAAGGTCATAGAGGAAGGATCTACAAAGAAGTAACATAAAAATTGTTTAGAAGACTAAACTCAAAATTTTTACTATACAAGCTTTAATTTCACAAGAAACAAAAAGATAGAAAAAAGAATAAAAATGGATAAAGAATAGTAATTAAATAATAATTTTTTAAAACCCAGAAATGAAAATAATTTATCAGTTAGTGAAGGAAACATTTTTTTCTTTTTTGCAAAAGGCACTGTACATGAATACAAAATGTAATAAACTAGTAAGATAAAAAAGGTGAAAAAATTGGAATTAAATATTATGAAATTTAGCTAAATCATTCATTAGAAGAATCATTTGTCATGTATGTATATATACACATAGATACACAAAATAGAAAATAAAGAATTAAATATTATATAATATAATTAGAAATGCAAAAATAAACCCAAAGTACAAAAACTGAGACATTGAAAATTAAAAAACTGAAGTCAAAACCCCAAAAGACCATATCAAAATCAAATCAGAAGTAAACAAATATTATTCAAATCTATTTTATACTTATATAATAATGAAACCAAAAAAGAGAATTGGTTTCATAGAACAAAACACTCAATCTAACAGAAGATCACATATAGATATTAAATAATGTAATCTCATAAAAATAGAATAATATCAAAATGAGCTACTGAAAGGGGAAACAAAACAAAATTCTGGACCCATGAGAATTAGATTAAACATTTGAAGAATAATTAGTATCAACAATATTTAAGTTATTAAAAATTAAGGGAGGAAGTACTCTCTAAAATTCTTTTTTTATGAAAAAAATAAGCACTAAGCCAGAAAAGGAAAGAAAATTATATATCTATATAATTAGGCAATATCAATTCCAAAATTTAAAATTATTTCCTGTCATACATCAGGTATAAAAATTAAAATTAGATCTCAATAATGAAAATATTATATATTCAGAGATTTATTAATGATTATTAGAAATAATATATTATATAAATAATAGGATACAAAATAAAAAACAAGTGCCCATGGCTGATTAGCCATTTCAAAATTCTCATTCACCACTGTCAACAGGGCAAAAAAGAGAGAAAGTAGGACTGCCCACTTGCTAATATCCTCTGTCTACAAGAATTTCAGAAGGACAGCAAGTCAGTGGGTTCCCAGGAAATGTAGTTCTTTTTTAGGGCAACAATTTTCTGTTATACACAGGTCATACAAAAAAAAATCCCTAAAAAAGTGCTAAGGGGGGAAAAAGTAATGATTATAATAAACACATAGAAACATAGAAAGATGTAAAATTATGCAAATTTAAGTAAGAAGATTCAAGGAAAAATGACTACACACACACACACACACACACACACACACACACATAAACAGAATACAACATGGCCCCATAGTAGAAATAGGAAAAGATACCTCCTCTCTCCATTGCATTTCTGATATAAAATATAAATAATTTTAGTTTCTTTTTAAATTAGATTTTTGAAACCTATTTTGTCAATATTTCACAAATGTATATAAAAATAAATATTCTTTTAAAAATGAGATAAAAATTCTGACTATCTAGTCCTTCCCCCACCCTTGAGAAGGCAAGTAATATGATATTGATTAAACATGGAAAATATATTTCCATATTAGTCATCTTGCAAAAGAAAACATGAGAAAGAAAAGGAAAAAAGATTTTAAAAATAGTATGTTTCCATCTGTACTGAGAATTTTTCCACTTTCTCTTTGGAGGGAGATGACATTTTCATGATGAGTCCTTTGGAATTGTCTTGGATTACTCATTGATTGCTAAGATTAGCTTACTCTTTCACAGTTGAACATTCTTAGAATATTTCTATTACTATGTATGATTTTCTCATGGTTCTTCTCACTTCACTTTGCATTGTCTTTTTTTTTCTGAAACCATCTTGCTCAGCCCTTCTTATATATAATATTGTTACATCACTATCACAACTTGCTCCACCATTCCACAACTAATAAGTATGTCCTCAATTTCCAATTCTTTTCCACCATAAAAAAGACTGCTGTAAAGACAGGATTGACTTTCCTCTTGCCTACTCTGTAATTAATCAACCAAAGCTTGAACTCCCCCACCTAGTGCCAAATAGGGTTGTTCAAGCTTTGGTTGATTAATTCCAAAATAGCTTTGGTTGATTAATTTAAAAATTGGCAAGTGGAAAGTCAATCCCATCTTCACACTGCTATAAATATATTTATACAAATACATGTTTCCCTTTTCTTTAATCTCTTTAGGGTTAAAATTTAGTAGTGGATTTCTTGATGTATACAGAGAATACATATATTTTCAGGGTTTTTTATTGTATTAAACAGTTTTAGTGGTTGTCTTCCCCTTTACATTACCTCTGCTTTTTTCCTTCTTTTGCTTCTTTCTTCTTTTCTCCCTCACTTCTTTCTTTCTTTTCTCTTTTCTTTCCTCCTTCCTTCCCTCCTTTCCTTCATTTCTATTTTCTTCCTCCTTCCTTTCTAATTGTTAACCAGCTAATAAGTAGTAGAGTTTTCACTGAAACAAAGTTTTCTAACTCTACACACACTTCATAGAATTTCAAGATAAGAGTTTTAATGTATTTTTATAAGTACATAGAAATATCAATTTTAATACTAATTAATACAAATGCTATATTGAAGATCTGTGAATTTTTATTAGATTGGGCAGTACAAATGATAATCATCTCTACTCCACATGTAATCTAACATAAACTACTATAAAACTAAGGGGTACGTCTAATTTTTTTTAGAAACTGTTATGTGATATATTCAGGGTAATTTTGATTCCTCTATAAAACAATTTTAAACATTTTTAGAAAGTAACTAAAATATTATTCCATTTCACTGAAAAATATCCCACTGTGCATATACATAGAAAGGACAAATATTTACCTTGTGAAGATTAAATTTAACTCTCCCCTGATCGTGAAAATGAAATTAACTTTTCTCTGACTGTGAAAATTTAATTGACCCCCTTGCCCAATTTTAGATTTAATCACCAAAAGTATAAATACCCTACTTAAAGTTGAGTGGGGAGATATGCCCATTTTTAGATTTAATCACCAAAGGTGTAAACACCCCATTCACTCTTGAGTGGGGGAGGTCTGTGACCCAAGTGTGCAATAGTAGGTGAAGAATCAGAATTAAACTGACTGTCCCTGGGCAGTCCTAAAGGAAAGCTTCAACTGTGATTGGTATACATAAAATTAGGTGAAGTCACAGGAAGTGACACAAAAGAAAATGTCTTTAAAAGGGAGTTACAAATTCCTGAAAGCAGTTTTTTACTTGGAGTTCTACTTGGAGTTGAACTTTCTGTGAGAAGTAATTCTTCATTCTTTGGAGTTGAGACGGGAGAAGAATCTGCTGAATAAACCTGAGACCCTGCTCCTGGTTAGACTGTCAGTAAATCTCTTCCTTTGGACTTATACATGGTGAGTGAAAAAGCTGAAACTTCCTGGATTTTTCTGAAGAGACTAGCCTCAGTATAGAGCTATCCTCTTGAGAGAGACATTCCCAGGTCCTCAGCTACAAGGGCCAATGCATCTCTGGTTAAGGACTAAACTCCCCTGACCAGGTTGATCCAGGGGTCAGAGCAAATTACTTAGTGCTTAGGCTAGATATCTTACCCTAACCTCTCTCTGATTTTCTTACTTCACTCTTTCTATATTTGGTAAATAAATTGTAAATAAATCTCATTGGAATAAATTAAGTTCCTGGAGACCCTATTTTAAATACAATCCAGTCTGACCTTTTTATATAATTAACCCTTTCTTTCACTTACAACCTAAAGATTTATAGATGCACATTTTTTTTCAGTAACAAAGAATTATAAACAAAATGAATGCTCATCATTTGAGGAATATCAAAAAATGTAGTAATACATAAATATGATAGAATGTTTCTACAGTATAAGAAATTAAGAACATAAAGAATTTGCACAAATATGGGTAGATTTATGTTTTTATACTAAAAAAGAAGTAAGTAGATCCAGGAAGAAAATGTACACAAAAGCTAAAACAATGAAAAGAGAAGGAAGAATAGCCTTAGCAGAAACAGTAAAGCAAATTTTTGTAAACAATTTTTTGGTATCATTCCAACTTGAGAGGGAAAGTTCAGTCCATTTTTTGGCATAGGTTAAGAAGTATGGGACTCTAATGATATGGTATGACAATTGCTTTCAAAATCAGTTTCTCCCTCCCTCTTCTTTTGGTATCTATTGAAGAAGTGGGTATCGGATATATATGCATATGTATGGAAATGACATTTAATTAATATATGTATATATGCATACAATTTAAGTAGCATATTTAAATTAATCACCAGATTTAGAGTCATTAATGATGTTTCCAAGAAAATTGCAAGTGGAATGTTTTTTACTTGAATTCTAGGAGAAGAGGAATGGAGAATTCCTAAAATCAAAACTGTTCATTATTAGAATGTCTAAATAAAGAGATAGGGGGCTTCTCTTTAATATATATCTTCGAGCAGAGGCTGAACAGATACTGTTTGGACATAATCAAGATGATTCCTTTTAGATTATTTATCACATTAGAAGAACATTGAGTACCTCTTCAACTCTAAAATCTTGAGTTCTAAAATACTGTGTTTGAGTTTAAGCAGGCACTTTGAAAATCAGGTTAATAGAAACAAATAATTTGCCCTCTTTGATATTCATTTGACTCATTTATAAATTGATACAATTATATTTTCAAAACTAGATATCAGGATACTGATGTATATGTGATGGAAATTTACTTCTTTGAAGGTAAGGAATATCTCATCTTTAACCTTTTATTATTTCCAAAATTTAATAGAGTGTTTTGCATATAGTAGGTGCTTTATATATGGTTATTGTTATTATATCAGAGTTAAGAAGAATTAAAACAGTAAAATATGTGAATTTAAGCTATTCTTTTTGGAAAAAAGATACTACCTTTTACATAGAGTATGCATTTGGTCTCTAAATATATAACACTAAAAGTAGAAAAAAAAGATATGAGACAAATCTAAATGTTCTCTGGTCAAGGTTACCCTGTTCTAACTATCATTATTTCAATTTCAATATGTAGATAAGAGAGTATTTATTGTTCTCATGTTGATATCTAATGGCATATACTATCTATTTAAAATGTAATTTTGGTCAGAGATCTACTCTGAAATCAGCTACAGCAGTTGACATTTTATAACCTTCCTTAAGAGTTATTCAAATCACATCCAGTAAGATATTATTTGAATGGCTATGAAGTTATGTTAGAAATGTCCTATAAGAAGATTAAGAAATTCTGCTTTATGGAAAACTCTAAACTTCAAGGGACCATTTAGAGTTTCTCATTACTTTGATCATTAGCAGAAGCTCTCACACCAATATTATAGTATGCTCCAATATAGTGAATTAGAAAATCCCTACTTATTTAAAGTAAACTATTTTTATACTTTTGAAAACATATAGCAAAAGAGAAATTATTTTCTCCTGAAAATGAAATTATATTAATTTCCATATCTTTAGGGTAGTGCAACACATAATATATGCTTTAATAATGGCAGTAGATATTTTATCTTACTAGTAATTTCTATTAGTGCTTTGTGTCTGAAATCTTACACAGTGATTTGAAACTGAGGCACCAGTCTATTGTATTTAACTTTTATTCCTCTCTTTTGAAGGTTGGTCCTAATGTCTTAGTAAGAATAAATAGTGGGAGAGTGTATCTAGAAGCTGCAAACATCAACTAAGTAGGCATACATAACAGAATTAGTAACAGTAAATAGCTCCCCTCTACCTGGAAATCATATGTCTATGTCAAAACCTGCTGTATATATATATATATATATATATATATATATATATATATATATATATATATATATATTCACTCTATATTCTTGCTGACTGGTAAATTAATTTCAATACCCTTTTAAAAAGCACTGTGAGTTAAATTTCTTGGTAAAGCAATAGTAGATAATAACAATTGCTGAGTGAGAGTGAAGACTGCTAACTTTAACACCCTGTTAACATTTTACAATTCATTGCAGAAGGTATGACGGGAATAATTTCCACCTGACTCCATTTAAATTGACTAGTGACTTTTTCTACAATACAATCCTAATGGTAGTGAGAAAAGTCATGTTCCCGTACTTAATTTTATTGTAAAGTATACATTTAAAGCAAAGAATGCTGTTGGTCTTTGTTGATTTCCTGCTTCTTTAGAAGTCATGGCCACATGAGGCTTTTAGGACTTCTTCACAAAATGGAGAACTGCGCAATTCAGCCATCACTGACCTCCCTTTGATTCTTCAATGGATTGCTGACCTATTTGATTTGGGAACTCCTTCCAGAGGCAAAGATTGAAAACCATCAAAGCCTTTTTTCATAATTTAAGGTGCTTGTTCATATATCCATAAATCCTTCAATGTTCTTTAGACGTGTATGAAATTTGAGGCATTGGGTGCTAGTAGATATTTAATTACTGGCTCTTTGGAGAAAGGAGAAAGATGTCTATGACACATTTTTAAACTTAATCTGAATTTTGCATTATTTTCATTAATATTTTCTTAAATCAAGATAATAAGCAAAGTAATAGATCAAGCCATGATATTTTGTGTTTGAACTAACTTCTAAAGTATAGGAGCTCAGAATGAAAATTTAAAAATCAGCCCTCAGTGAGTTGGCTCCAGCATATACCTAATTTTAGGGAATAATTGTAGAAGCAAAATAGCTGAAAAATAATCCCTATTTATTCATTACTATTTAGGAGCAAATATTCTCTAAGGGTATATTCTTCTTACTTTTGTATTTAAAATGAAAAAAGAGTTCAAGATATGATCGATCAGATGGGACATTCTGTTGGGTTTTTCGAGTACCCTAGTTCATTTGACAATCAAAGCTGGGTTATTTTCTTCATTTGTTTGCTGATAGTAATAATATGTAGCAATCGATCCTCACTTAAAATGCAAGTCACTATTGCTATTTGGTTCACTTATAATTTTTGGAGATATGATTAAACAAAAAATGGTTATTTGTTTCTAGGAAAATTTAAATGCATTGTAGAATTCTCTAAATTCAACTGAGCCTATTATCCTTCTTTTCAAATTTGAGCCTCATTCAGTATTTAATGTCTGATATAAGACACTAGTTATCATGACATATAAGATATGAGTAACGTTATCTGGAATTCCTAGGTACAAATCCTGTTTTAGACACTTAATAGACTCTTTGAATCCAGGCAAATCACTTACATTCTTTGAGCCTCAATTTAATCATCTCTAATATGGGTCATAACCCAACCTACCTTAAATTGTTTATATCTGAGATAATAAAAATTAATTGCTTTGTAGCCTTCAAATATTTTATGATGTTAATAATGCACTAATATATAAGGTCTCTGGGCTTATCACAGTCTGAACAAAGATATACTTCAAATGTTTGCTTTTTTCCTGTGTGAAATTTAATATGAAAGTATTTCAGAGATTTCATATTTCATTCAAGAGTGTTTGTTCTTTTGACTAGATAAAAATTAGCACAATGTCTTTTACCTGAAAACAAAAGGATTTAGCAACTCTTATCAGCTCTAAGGAATCCCTCTTCCATTTGTATTTATCCTTGACAATGTCAATAATGACTATAATCATTTTTAGCAAGCATAACTGTTTTTTATGTACATTGAATATATATATTCATATTTTCCAACATTTATAATGTATTTCTAACATACTGGATATCTAAAAATCATTTCTGAAGGCTTCATAAAATCAATTTAAATTTTTATGTCATTAAATTTTCCAAAGATTGTAAACAGGTTGTAATCAATTTTATAGAATCTGTCCATCATCATCTATGTGACAATTAACAGAGGCAAAAAGGCACAAAATTCTCTGTAGGCAACATGTGACCTTAATGGATCTGGCAACAAACCCAGCAACCATAAGGAACAATGGTTTTACCATGGAAAAGGATCTGTGCAAGTTGTTTATGGACTTTTACAATGGTATTTTCTTTAGTCCAGTCACATGGGGAGGTACAAATAAAGATAGTAGGACAGTTCAAATAAAAGCAGTGTAACAGAATATATAGCTAATAGCCAAAACACAGTAACTGAAAGTGACATAGTGTAACAGAATACATTAGATTAAATCAATATGTGAACTTAACAAACAAAATTAAATCTTAAAACAATCAACAAATATAATATATGCGATAGGATACAGGCACTGAATTCGAGTCATGGTTTTTCAATTCAGATGATTGCACTACAGAGACTTATTCACTATTTGGAGGGGAACAAAACTGAAAGAAATAGAGTCTGAAAAGGCTTAAAAATTCACCTCCAGATACTTTAAGGTTCTTTCCCCTTTGCAGTGTAATCACTCATCTAGATTCCTTTAGTCACACATATGAGGTTCCCCATAGCCGCACTGAGCATAGTGTGAACAAATCTCATATTTGATGTATTGCAGAGACTGGGCAGGCCAAAATGGCAAGGGGATATAGAGAGATGAATCCCTGCCTGAATCTCAGGATTACTCAAGCTAAATGCAAGGACCAGTACACTGAAGAACAGTAGTAAGAGAAGATACCCCAAAACTTTGAGCTGTGAGAGCTCTGTAATGTTCTCCCTGAATAGGAGCTTTTTGAGATAGACAAGAAACTGGGTGATGCTTGCAATTCTACTTTCGTTCAGTAAGTGGAGCTTCTGTTTAGGGGTTAGGGTTAGGATGTGGTCTTTTAAGAATTTTAAATGGGACAATTATTGTGAGTGCAGGCACACCCTAATCAATTAGCTCCTTGGGTGTCTTACCAGATGCAGATCAAGTGCCAGAGTCCCAGGACCAAGTGAAGCCAAAGACTGAAGTTCCAAGGTGAAGTCCCAAAGGAGAATATTCTCAAAACTGAAAATTCAGAACCACAACCCAAGACATAGCTCTGAGCCTCAGTACCAGTCCAAGATCTTCCTCTGAGCCCAAGATTCAGGCTGAATACACTCTTGGGCAGGAAGCTCATCATCTTTTATAGTCCTTTTTTATGCTATTTCTTGTCCCTTCCTCTATTTTACGGAGACCAATTGCTGTCTTTAAATTTGGTTAGCACTGCCCAGGGGGGACAGTGTGTTTGTAGGTTCTACTTCTCATCCTATGAGGGTATAACTCTCATCAAAGGATTCATAAGTTTCTTACTGACTGAATTGAAAGGGTGAAGCTCTCTAAGTGACTTGTGAATTCTCCTACCTAGTCACAAGTAGGAGTGTTCAAGCTTTGGTTGATTCATTAAAAAATAGGCAAGGGGAGAGTCAATTCCATCTTCACACAAGTATGACCTGTGTGTATATTTCATACACCTGGCTACATTATCTTATATTATATAGTCTATGGAATGACTGAATTGATTATTTTTTTGAGTTCAAAATGATTAACTGATTTTTTAAAAATCCATCAAATATTCTTGAAATTTTTAAAATGCATTGCTGATTAGTTTGCCTTTACAAAATTGTTTAATATTTGAAAATTGCTTGCAAACATCACTTCATTTATTATTACCTATGAGATAGATGTTCTATGTTTATTATTCTTTTTCCAGATAAGGACACTGAGGAAGGTTAAGCGAATCACACAGTTTCAGAACCAGTAAGAGGCAGTATTAGGAACAGAATCCATTTTATTAAGGTATAAGTATAATATCTTTGCCATGGTACCACATATTCTTTTCAACAGAACATTCTTGTAAATATCTTTTTTTAAGATCAAGAAGCTATTTCAAATAAACAAACAAAAAATAAACTTTCATCTTTGAAAAGGCTGAGTAGAAACTGTCTCTGAATACCAGTTCAAATTCTATGCTTCAGTGATTTCCCCACTGGGGTTTAATTAAAGTGTTAAGTAAAATTTTTGGAATTGTATGCTTAACTCACTCCATTGTGTTCACTGAGAGCAGTGATTTTAGCACATCCATGAATCTTCATAACTTTATTTCCATAGTATGTAAGATGAGGACCAAATATCAATTTTAGCATGAAAGATCTGATGCTGTATCTACAAACAGTTTTTCTACCCACTTCCCAAGAGCTTCATCACTTTGATATTGTCTTGAATTCTCTACCATGAATTCCTTCCCAGGAAACTCATCATTTTTAAATCTCATTTTGTTGGAAGATTGAATCTGCCTGGTACTCACATCTCATTAATAGTCTCTGCCCCTTTCATTAGGCAATTTGACAATTGGCTCACAACCTGTTTAAACAGGAGACTCCCCATTTTCTCTCAGTCATCTTGTATTTGGACTTCTATAGAACTCTTCATTATGCCTACTCAGCTTCTCCTCTTGGTCCCTGTTTTTCAACTTCCTTTCCTGTGTTGCCTTCCCCTATTAAATTTGTAAGCTCCTTGAGAATAAACATTGAGTTTATTTGTATTTGTATTATCAGTCTGGCACAAATTAAGTACTGCATACTTGCTTATTGACTAACTGATCTACATAACTTCACCACATCCAATAGCAAAGTCAAACCTTTAGTCAGTTATCTAGATGATTGATCCAAAGGAATACAAACATTTGAGAAAGTTTCTTCATTATAAGTTCCAAAGGGGATCAGTATTGAATGGTTAATGAATGATTTTATTTTCTTCTTGAGATTTTTTCTTCCTCCAATCACTTTGTTCATATTAACACAAAAGGAGAGTGAATACATCTTCATGAGAGTAAGAGTACTTTTATTAAGAATCTGATAAGAACATAAAAGAGTTGTTATCCTTGAGCAAATCTCCTTTTTAGGAGATTTTTAATATTTGCCAAGTCAGATATTCCAGTTTAACAAGTGCTGAAAGATTCTGCTAACTGATCAAGTCACAATGACTGGGCATAGCCTTTGCTACTTAAAGAAGCATTGCTTCTTTACATAGAATGATTTTGTTGTTTAAATTACATTTAAATTTCATCTTAGAACAGATTTTCAGGTCTAAAAAATTAAGCCCCTGAAATAATGAGATTTACATTAAATAATGACAGCTCCATAAATACTTTGGACTGGAATGTGCTATTACAACATGCTTTTATTGTATAGCAAAGCACACTTTTTGTTTTAATTTTCAACACTTGTGATAATTGCTGACTGAAAAGCATTCACACCTTGCATTCTGATAGCTTTTGAATAAAATAAGCAATGAAGGAAACAGATGCAGGAAAGAAACTGAAATTTTTTCAAATCCCTAAAGCTTAAAAATGCATATCTGCGTTAACATATATGTGTATGTAACATATGGATACATATATAAACACACACAAACATTATCTATTATACATTCATATATGTATACATTGATATGAAACATATACAACTGTAACAATTAACAGGTTGTCTGGAGGTTCAGTGCCATATTTATAGGCATTTATTTATAAAAAGAGAGAGAAATAGAGATAGTGAAAATAATGAAAAAATAAGTAGGTATTGAATCCAGTAAGACCTAGAATCAATTCCCTGATTGATAGATAATGGTTATATGATACTAGGAAAAACTCTTATTCTCTCAGATTTTCAAGCAACTCAACCCTTAAATTCCATATTACACTTATCAGATTGGGAATGATGAATGCAAAGGAAATAAAATGTATTGGAGGGACTGGAAAAAAATTGATGAATTGTAGCTTAACCTATGAATGGGTAATTCCATGTTACATTAGTTTGTTATAATTTTTAATGTATATTTCTTTTTTTCCAGTTGCATGAAGAAACAATTTTGAAATATTGTTTTCTGATCTTTTGCAATCCAAATTCTCTCCCTTCTCTCTCTCTCACTCCCTGGGCAGAAAACAATCTGATTTGGATTATTCCATTATTATAATGCAATACAAATTTCTATATTTTTCATGTTGTAAAATAAGACACACATAATACATACAAGAAGAAATTCATGAAGGAAATAAGGTGAGAACTGGTATAATTTGATCTGCATTTATATTGACAATTCCTTCCATGGGCCTGCCTAGCATTTTCTCCTTAGGGTTGTCTTGGATCTTTGCATTGCTAATTATACTTTAGTACCGCACAGTGGATCATTATGTTACTGTATATATTATATTCTTAATTTTCTCTCTTCACTTTGCATTAATTCATACAATTCTTTCCAAGTTTTTCCCTAAGATTATACTGTCCTTCATTTCTCATGGAACAATACCATTCAATTATAACCATATACTGTAACGTGGTCAGCCATTACTGAATAGATGGTCATCCCTTCAGTTTCCAATTTTCATTAAAGAAAAGAAGATTTCAAAGTGTTTCTAAGATTTTAAAGAACCATTTTCCACTGCCAAAAAACATTTGTTTGTATTATTTAAGTAGGGATTTAATTTAAGTAGGTAAGGATGACTTTTATTTAGGAGATTTAGCTAGGTAGGAATTATTTAATTTTAGTTTCAGGGGTTAAACATATGCATGACAGATTTGCTGCTTATAATATGAAATAAGTCTGTTTTTCAGGGATATATTATGTCAAATCCTTCCTCTTTTTTTTCAGATAAAGGACACTTTTTAAAAGATCTGAGCTAATTGTCAACCAAGAAAGGCTAACCACATAGGCAAAGGATCATTGTAAAGCACAGGTGTCTTAAAGCAAGAATTGTCAAAATTGCTTCATCTTATCTGTCTTTAGGTGAAGTGATTGAAGGAAATTGGCCTAAAAGAGACTTGTTTTATACTAACAGAGGAATAACTTCACATCTGGATTTTTTTTTCTGAAAATTTCTTAAAGTGTATTGGGTGCCAGCTGGACTTATTCCCCCTCACATCTGTCTGTCTGTTATATATAAAACTTTTAATCTCAAAAGAAGTCTGTAAAATGTTAATGGTTTAAAGTAAACTAGTTAATCAGTTAGAGAATATAGTATGGCCAAACAGTAAAATCTATAGGAACTACATATAATTTTGTACTGAGCTAATATTAATAACTTCAGAAGGAGTAGCTACACTTAGGTAAAAAGTCAGTTAGACACTTCAATTTTTGATACTATGGAATTTACAGTTCGAAATTGGTGACTATAGGTTTTATATTAGGCAAAGAAAAATAGCCTTTAAAATTGAAAAGGCAAGAGAGCATTAGCAAACCTGACTTAAAATTTTATAAACCTGTAGGTAAACTTAAAACTGTTGTAAATATATTGTATATAAACCTGTAGGTAAAGCATTTTTAAGTGTTTTTTTAATAAATACCTGTCTCATAGAGGACGAAGGAAGTAGTAAAGATGTCTAAACTACTGAGCTGAGGTTAAGCTTGCAATAATATCATGGGAAAGGAAACAAATATCTCAGTCAAAACTTCATTAAAGCAGATGCTACAGAAAGGAGAGTTTAGCTCTTGGACAGAATTAACAGAAACACCTTGCCCTACATCTACATGTACTCCAAGACCCATAGCTTCATCCTATTCTTCAACCTTTTTTATAGGGCAAATGACAAAACTCATTAACAGAAGAGTCGGTTTTAAGTCTAAAACAAATAAGCAAATAAAACAAATGTCCCTGTTTCATAAAGGAAAGAAATGCCTATTTTGCCACTAATGTAACAAAAAAGGACATATAGCTCAAAAATATTTTAAGAAAAGATCAAAGAGAAAAAAAATATTGCCTCTTTAAACCAAGACAAGTTTGACACTGGGACCCCATTGCCCATTTAAAAAAAAAACAAAGAAAAAACAAAGAAAGCATAGATAAAGGAACAATTTAAGAATATTAGATTGTTAGAAATAGGGGAAATAGTAATAATTCAGGGAGTGAAGAGAATAATAAGGACCACAAAATTGAAGGAGATCCTTAAGCTCAATGTATTCATACAAAAGTATCTGCTTCTGTCAAAATCTACTTTTGTTCAGGATGTATATGTCCTCTTTATCTGTTTTTCCTTTTTCCACTAAGAAGAACCCAGAGGAAGTAATGACAAAAGAATTTGAAAATAGTAGAGGCAATTATAGCTTAAACACTGAAAGAAAATAAAAGAGATACTCTAATCTAATCCAGTATTCGTGCCTTTTAATTGATAAACCAGGAAGTAAAAAGATTGAAATAAATTAAGCTTTTAAAATTTCCAATAATAATAATAACAATAACAACTTTTTTATACATATGTCCTCTTTTCTCTTTTTCAGTGATGGCCATATTGAAAAGGACCAAAGATAAAGTACAGACATTAAATTAAACAGAAATTAATCATGTGTCAAACAAAAATACTTTAATTTCTCAATTGAATTTTGTTACAATTAATATTCTCTGGAGACTGTATCTTAATTTATAATTTATTTATTAAAGAAGAAAATAAGGCTAGAGAAAGCCTTTCCTACTCTTCTGATGGTCAGGCCCTGAGGGTATACCTACTCATTCTGATTTCAAGGAAAAATGCCCCAACATCCTCTCTGTTTTCCTGTTAGTGCCCTTTTTGACATCTCATTCCTATGCCTTTTTGATTGGAGCACTCATACCTCACTCTGGATAAAGAAGTAGGGCTTCTAGACACCAGGAGTTATGCAGGAAAAAGGCAAAATTCTTCCAGTTGCCAGAAGTTAGTAGTCATTTAGAATGGTCACAGAATCTGTGTCCACTTTCCTCTGCCACACTCTTTAGAGACTTGTTTACAGATAAAAGTGTTTTGTCACCATTCTTTTTCAATGTGCAAACTGATTCTATTCTCCCTGATGCCATTTTTCCTGTTGTCTTGAAGGGTGGGCTAGTCCCCAATCCTTTGGTATTTTTTTTCCATGTGCTGTACAAGGTCAGCTGGTCTTGCTAATACCTTTCCCCAGAGTTATGTTTGCTTGGCTGTTCTTGCCTACACCTTCCCCTATGTTATATTCTGTGGACTAGTATATCTGTAGCCTTCTAGGGCAAAATGGGTGAACTGGTCCAAATGTGCTCCCTTTGGGACTGTGTATGTGGGCTGGTTGTGCATTAAGTTAGGACTTTTTCCTAGTGAATCCACACCAGCACCTTAGGAGCAAAACTCACTTAACAAAGCACAAAGGAAATCTTTAAATAATGATCTCAGATTTTGCCTAAAATGAACATTAGAATATTGAAACTAAAGACATAATTTAGATAATCTTATACTGACAGTATTAGAACAAAATAGACTGATCTTCAGTCTTACAATTTCTTCATTATTTCTTAGATACAAATGACAATGTTTCTTCAACCACACCAGGAATCATGAAATAGGAAATTAATAATAATGATAAAAATAATGAGGTGCTTACTGTATTACAGGAATAGTGCTGCTATATTTTAATATATTCTTGTTTTAAAAATACTGATAAACCATTTCATCATTTACAAAGCACTTGCTTCAAAATAACATTTTAAGGTAGAGAATAAATATTGTTTTTATAGATTAGGAAAAAGGATTCCTACAGAATGTTTTCCCCAGTGTCACACAATAAGTGTCACACTCAGTGCTTTAAGACCAAAAGTCTAAGTTTCAATTTTCCAGGTCTCTTAAACTCAAGATAAATATGCTTTCCAGTAAACAGTGCCATAATTGTTACACATCATTGTTTGTAGAACAGACTTTCTTAATCTCAGGTCTACAGAAACTTTTAATAGATTTCAGTGACTTCTTGAACTTGGATGAGAGAAAAATTACTTTTTTTATTATCATGAAAGAATGCGACTAAACAATTCTCTTAAATATTATCTCCCCCCATAACAAGGGGTCAATATATTTCATAAGAATGCCAGAGAAGTTTATAATACAAAAAGGTAAGAATCTCTACTATAAAGTCACCAAAACCTTCTTAATAAAGGAATCTTCTCAAAAAGGATTATCTATGTTCTACCTGTGGTTAACTTTGAAAAATTATTTTCCTCCTACACTCCCATGATAATTATTCTCCCAAATGAAAAAAGAAGAGATTGTTTTTCCACTTTGAGGAAAACAATATGATGCCTGATCATTTTATATCTCCTTTTCTTAAGATAGGAACTGAATGTTGAACTGAAGCTTAATTTTTTGCATAACTGGATTTTCCCTTTTTTGCCTTGGAACCTATTTTGATAAATGCACATGTTGTGTAGATTATCAAATTTTCCATATTTTTTGAGTGAAAAACACAAATAGTTATATTTCTATCATGTAACTCTGAAAGTATAAATGTCAATATTATACTATAAGTGATAAATAAAATTATGAAAAATCATATTTACATAGAAGCATTCTAATGTGAAAAGGTTTATATGAAATGATTTAGATGACAATATGCAAAACTAAAAGTCAAAGTGCTTCTTTAAAAAGAAGTAATACATACCAATCAGGAAGTCCTCGACAGAGCCAACTCCACCAGCATCGACATCATGGTCCTCAAAACACAGCTACGATGGTCTGGACACGTTATCTGCATGGACCCACAGCGAATACTAAGACAGGTATTCTATGGTGAAGTGTCAGCTGGACTCAGGAAACAAGGCCGACCAAAGAAAAGATTCAAGGATCAGCTAAAGTCCAACTTGAAGTGGGCTGGCATTACACCAAAGCAACTAGAACTCGCTGCCTCTGTCAGAAGCAGCTGGCGAACCCACATTCATCATGCCGCCGCCACCTTTGAAGATGAGCGAAGTCGACATCTTGCCGCTGCGCGTGAACACTGACACCAGGACACGACCACACCTCCCGTAACAACTGGCATCCCAGGCCCCATGTGCCACAAACTCTGAGCCTCAGTCTTTGGACTCCAAAGCCACATGAGGGTACACCGTAGATGAAACTGCACAAAGACAATCGTCATTCTCGATCACCGAGGGACTAATATATATATATATATATATATATGATACATTAAATAATTCACCATGGACTGTTAGATGTTATAGTGGATAGAATGCTAACCTTGAACTCATCAGAATTTGAATTCAAATCTAGCCTTTCACATTTACTAGCTATGTGACCCTTACCCATTACTTAACTCTAATTGCTATTTAACTTAACTCTATTTAATGCTATTCTTTATCTGTAAAATGAGTTGGAGAAAATGACAAACTATTCCAATTTTTTTGCCAAGAAAATACCAAATGGGTTCATGAAGAGTCAGGCATGAATGGAAAATGGTTAAATAATAATAAACAAGTAAATATTATCAATATTAGCTACATAGTATAAAAATTATTAATTCTATATACTTTTATTTAGGAATATACATAGTAGAAATTTTGAGTGTTGTGGGAAATATTTTTGTATGAAAACAACATTATTAGTGTTTAAGAGTCTAAATGTACAAACTAATTTAATCAGTGAAACTAATTTTAAAAGGTGTTTGTCATTTAGTTGAATTTTTATCTCCATAAATATGAATTTTTATATCAGTATATCATTTTGGAGGTAACCAAAGGGTACAGTGGATAAAATACATGGCCCAGAATCTGAAAGTGTTTTGAGTTCAAATCTGGCCTCAGAAACTTAGTAGGGTGTGACCTTGGACAAGTCACTTAACCCTGTTTGCCTCAGTTTCTTCATCTGAAAATATGAGCCGGAGAAAGAAATGGCAGACCACTGTACTATCTTTTTGTTAAGCAACTCCCAAATGGAATCACAAAAAGTTCAATATGACTGAAACAACTGAACAACAAAAATGGATTACAAAGTTTATCTAGTAAATAATCATGTTTGATTCAATTTCCTCTTACTTAAAGTTAGAATTTAGGTCAATCCCATTACTTATAATTATAATATTTGAACATTTCTGTTTGTTTTAAGGTGTTCTAGACTGTTAATAAGGATATAAATCCTGGAATAAAAATTACTTTCACCAATTCAGATTTCAACTTGCTGAAATTTATAGAATCAGAGAGTTGCCTGGGAAACAGAGTTAAGTGATAGTCATATTATTATATATGGTCAGAGGTGGAAATAGTGCCTGAGGCTATAAGGCTGACTCTTTATCTTGCTGTCTATGAAGTATTTCCTCCATTTTTTCTGTAAATGGCATATATATTTTCTTGTTGTTTCTGAAATATACTATGTTGACAATTCCTCTAAGTTCAACATGGTTACAGATTTACTCTTGTCCTGAGTTTGTTTTGTGTCTGCAATCTATTTGCCATATGTATCAATGTCAGCTAGACTGAGAATGGAGGCGAAACCTAAAGGAAAATTAACTCAAAGAATCATAGATAACTCTTTGTGGTGAGGAGGGGCAAAAGAAGAAAGAATAATTGCTCATTCATCTTGTTCTTTTCAGTGAAATGTCCCTAGTTGTTGCCAATATTTTGCTCACTAAAGAAGTTCTAGTCTCTGCCCAACACTAGAAGGTACTAAAGGAAACTGCCTTCTGACCCAAACCCTAAGGAAAAGTGTGCCTTTGGATCTACTCTGGAATATTTCAAAGAACCTTAATGTAATGACAGTATAATGGAATCGAGCTCACAAGTATATTTTTACAGCCAAACATACAAAAGTAATTCAATCGAAAGACAGTGAATACAAGGGCTGGATGTTAGCAGCACATGCCAAAACCAATCTATAAGCATACTCTAGAGACAAGAGATTTTTGTTTATTATTGTTTTGCTTTATTCAGTTCTTTGACTCAACCACTGGATTAGCCACCCCACTGGGAGTGAATAAATATTCCTCAAAGCTATCTCATTAGCTGCTAAGTGTCTCTCTCCCATTGAATCAATAATGTTACTGTGAAGTCAGATACAGAACATGGAAAGCAAATCCTGATGTTGCTGATTTTCTGTTCTCAGTCTATTATTGACAACAGAATTGATACTGCTCTCTGACTCATCCCTAGTACAGCTAGTCACTGCCTCCTCTTGTGAAAAACTCATTTATTTGCCATTATTAGTGGAAGAGTGAAATTTTTTCACGAGCATGCAAAGTACCTCTACAATATTCTTTGGTTACTTTTCCTTCATCTCAACTTTGAATCATCATACTTCTAAAATCATGCCAGTTTAGGTATACATTTATGTAGCCTTTGTCAAAGAAGTTCATTCCCTCCCCTCCTGAGTAGCTTGACTTGCCCATCAACATTCCTGACATAACACAGCTGTGCCAGGTTTGCATCCCTGTATGTGTTGTACATGAATAAAAGTCAAGGCTTTGGGCTTGTGAAGGGGGAGAAGCAAGAAGAGAAGGAAGAAGGAAGAAGTTGGAAACAGAGCAGGCAGGTAAAGGGGGAAGGAGGAAGGGACTTGCAGGCTAGGGACCATGTGGTCAGGTTACTTATGGGAATGATTGTCTACCCTTGCTAATAAACTTTATAAAATATATATCTGGGTAGAAATATCATTTCAATTCTTACAAGCCCTAAACCCCTTTATTACATAGAAAAAATATTTAGAACAGACAGAATTACATAGAATTATGTCTGGCAATAAAGTTATGTATTGCGGTTAAGCAATGTGAAAAAAAAAGGAAAAACCCATTGGTCCCTAGTAGAATTGAGCTTACATTTTTCTAAGGGAAAAACAAAAATAGAAAAAAAAAACAGAAAAAGGGGTGGGAAGGAAGGAGAGTAACTACCCATAAGAATCTAGGAATAGTACAGAGGTGGAACAGGTGAGATAATGAGCAGCTTAACAGGGCTTTCTCATCATACAGAGGTTTCTTACTATACTTTTGCTCTTTTTCTTGGATTTTATTATATCAGGTGAGATAAATAGATATATAGATAATGAGAGCAAGAGGGAAAGGAGAGAGAGAGAGAGAGAGAGAGAGAGAGAGAGAGAGAGAGAGAGAGAGAGAGAGAGAGAGAGAGAGAGAGAGAGAGAGAGGGGGGGGGGGGGGTTTCTATGATTGAATTTCAGAGGAAGAGAGGCACATTATAAAATCCATAATGGAAAAATAATGTGCCCCACAATCTACTCCACACATAGTTATTTATGCAGTGCTTTAAGGTCCCCAATGGAAGGAGAATAATCACTTCCCAGGACATCCTGTTCCACTTTTTTGATATATCTAATTTAAAAAAAATTGTTGTCATACCAAACACATTTCCACATTGGTCACTCTTATAAGAGCACACTTATACATAACCAAAAACCTAAAAAATACAATTATAAATATACCAATGTTAAAAATGACTCCAACAATTCTTTCTGTGGAAGTGGATAGCATTCCCCATCATAAGTCTTTCATGATTCATAGATGACTGCATTGCTGAGTAGACAGGTTTTCATAGATTATTATCATACAATATTGCTGTTACTCTGCACATTGTTCTCCCAGTTCTGCTTATTTTGCTCTGCATCAGTTCCTGCAGATCTTTCAAGCATTTTCTGAAATCACCTTATCATTTCTTATACCACAATAATTTTCTGTCACCAACATGTACTACAATTTTTCAGCCATTCCCCATTTGATGGACATCCCCTCATTATCCAATTCTTTACCATTACAAAAAGAGCTGCAATAAATATATAGTATATAATAAATAGATCCTTTCCCTTTTTATTGTCTCTTTGAGATATGGACACAGTAATGGTTTTTCTGAATCAAAAGTTATGCAGTTTTAGAGCCTTTTGGGCATATTCCAAATTGCACTCCAAAATGGTTAGATTAGTTCACAACTCCACCAACAGAGGATTAGTGTCCCAATTTTGCCATATCACCTCCAACATTTACCCCTTTCTTTCATCATCATATTAGACCATCTGACATGTGTGAGGAGTGATGTCAGCATTGTTTTAATTTGTATTTTTAATCAAAAATGATTTATAACATTTTAATATGATCATTGATAACTTTAATTTCTCTATCTGAAAATTATCTGTTCACGTCCTTTGGCTATTTGTTAATTGAGGAATGGCTGGTGTTCTTATAAATTTTACTTAGTTCTCTATAAATCTGAAAAATTAACTCTATCACAGTAATTTGTTTTAATTTTTTCCCCAATTTGTTATTTATTTGTCACATTTCTTTGCTTTGCCCTTTCACTCTGAATCCCAAGTGTTCTGTTTTTTATCACCCTCCCCACTTCCACCTTCCTTCTATTATCTCACCCCCAATCTAACTCTCCTCCTAATTCTCTCTAGGGTAAGATAGTACTCTATGCCCCAATAAATATAGTTGTTATTCTGTCTCTCAGCCAGTTATGATGAGAATAATGCAATTCTCTTTTTTACCCTTTGATTTTTTTCTTTGCATATCATATCTTCCTAATCAGCTTACTTCCATATTCTCTCTCTATCTATACTTCTAACTGCTCTACTATTGATAAAAAAAAATTAAGAATGACAAATATCCTCTTTCCATATAGGTAAACACACATTTTTACTTTGTTGTGTCCTTAAATTTTTCTCTTTCTTATTTACCTTTTTACACTTCTCTTTGGTCTTGCATTTGGACATCAAAGTTTCTATTTAGGTCTGGGAAATCCATTCTAAATTATCATTTTTTCTCCCTGAAAGAATACTGTTTTGATGCATAAGTAATTCTGGGTTGTAAAAAAAAAAATCTTTCACCTTCTTCAATACCATATTATATACCTTTCTATCTTTTAATGTGGAGGCTGCTAAATCTTATGTAACCCTGACTGTAACTTTGTGATATTTGAATTGTTTTTATTTTGGCTACTTGCAATATTTCCTCCTTAACTTGCTGACTTGTTAATTTGCCTATAATATTCCAAGGAGTTATCATTTGCAGATTTCATTATCAAGGTAATCTGTGGATTATTTCAATTTCTATTTTATTCTCTTTTTCAAGAATATCATGGCAATTTTCTTTGATAATTTCTTGTTTTATGATGTTTAAGGACCTCCCCCCTTTTGTTATAATGGCTTTCAGGAAGACCTATTGGTCTTCTTAAATTGTCTTCTTAAGTTCTTAAATTGTCTCTCCTGGATCTATTTTCCACATCAGTTGTTTTTCCAGTGAAATATTCCATGTTTTTTCTCTTTTGTTCTTTTGATTTTGTTTTATTTTTTCTTGATGTCTCATGAAGTGTTGTTGAATTTCTAAGCACAGGAATTCAAATGAGAGAAACAAAGTCTTGAAGCCAAAAAGAAATAGGTTTATTGTGAGAGGGCCAGTCACACAATCAAGCCAGACTTCTGATCAAGACCAAAAGACCCAGTGCCTTGTGAGAGGACTTCTTTTATGCACAAAGAATTAGACAACTTATATACCAATTTAAAAATAATTCAGGACAATAATTAAAAATAGAGAAATAAGAATTGGTTGAATTAATCAGGAAATGCTTCTCATTGATAGAAGTTATTTGATGATGTCTTGAAAGCCACTTGATAGGGAAAAGGGGAGTGGGTAAACCTGAACCCTACTTTCTAAGCCTGATGATGTCAATGATGATGTATACTAAGATGTCCAAGGGTAAATGGGATATGCCAGGCCCCCAAGTGGGGCTAAAGCCTGATAATGAATATGAAGCTATATTACAAAGGTGAAGGGATATCACCAGGCTTCTTAATTGAGGGAAAAGCCTCTATGCTAATAAAGATCAAGTCACAAGTTCAATACCATAATTGCTAAAGATGCAGGATATAGCAAGTTAAAACCTAAGGCTAAAACTGAGGCCTGTGCTAACAATGATTAAATATACTATAGCAGTTCTTTACTTTGGTTCAAAGTCTTAAAAACTTATACTAAAATAATCACAAAAGGCCTCCTAAAATGATCACTTATGCTAAAATAATTTAACTATCCTAGAATTACAATTATAGTTAACTCAATAATATTGCTAACATAAAAATCTAATCCTTATATAAGGGGGTAGAGGATTTTTATTCACAGAAGTCATTAGCTTCTAGTTGCCCAGTTCTCATTTTCAGAAATGATTTTCTTTTGTGAGGTCTGAGATTCCTTTCTCATATGACCTTTTCTTCTTGCATTGCTTTTATTTCTCTTACCCATTTTTTCTCTGCCTATTATTTTTGAGAATTTTTTTAGGATTTTCCAGAATCTATGACCAATTCATATTTTTATTTGAAGCTTTGTAGATATTTGCTTTGTTTTCACTTCCTTCTTCTGTTTCTGTTCTTTTCTTCTTTACCTCCATGACATTTTCTATGGTTAGGTTTTTTGGTTTATATTCTTTAATATATATTTCCTCATTTTCCCAATCTTTTTTTTTTACTTTCACTTTTATTTTAAAGGTGGGCTCTGCTCTCAGGGAAGGAAGGGCACTTTCTTAAACTTCAATTCTTCCTAGATTCTACTTTATTTCTTGGTTTTTCCAAGTTTCAGTTTATGCAAGATGGTATGAGGGCCTGTGGGTTAAGAGCTCTGAAAGCCAGCTCCAACTACTGATTTAATCAACACATGAGATTGCTGATGGCTTGCAGAGCTCAGACCTACCCTCTGCTGGGGTTCAAAGTCTAACTTCCGGCTTATGCAGGGGCTTGATCTCATTCAGGGTTTGATCATTTCAGGTACACTATGAACTGCCTTGCCTTGGGACTCTACCTTGAACTTTGATAATGACTAGCTAGGTCTGGCCTCCTCCACAGAGAAGCACCCTGAGGACTGTCTTTGCTGGGGATTAGGGTGTCTAGCTCTGGGTATACGCAGATTAGGCACACAGCTCTGACTGCCTCCTGTTGAGATTTTGGGTCTTACTGCAGACTTCCTTGGGAATTTACAGGGTGTGCATTGGGTTTCACTGCTGTTGGCCAATATATCTGATAATCTAAGTAAAATATATTAATATTTATAAAATATAAGATGCTTATTGTGAATGAGTAAATTGGAGAAAACCTGCAACAGAGCCAAAGGAGTAAGGTTTGTAGAAGCTGTCAATGAAGGGGCATTCTGGAAAAGAAAGTGACTGGAGGGAGACTGTTGAAAGGAATCATCCAAACTGTTGGAGCTCTCTCTTTCTCCTGAGACAGGAAGGACTAAGGACTGAGAAGATCCTCTTCTTACTGATTTCTCTCTTATGTATCTGAAAGTGACTTAAAGATCCACAGTCCTCTTAGCCACATCCCTCATTCAAGACTACAATATTATTCTTTAATTTAGGATTATTTTAAGATCAGAGAAACCGTAAACACTCTCTCTCACCCAATTTTCTTTTCCTACCTCTTTCCTTAAATAAACCCCTTGTTATAACTATTCAAAGAGTTAGTTATCTATTAGATATATCATGAAACTCACTCAGATCTGACTTCCAGTGTCACCAACTGAAAAGACTAACTGAAGGGGGAGGGAGAAAGGAGGAGGGAAAATGGAAGAGGGAGAGAAGGGAGGAGGATGGCAGATCTGATTCCACATCACCATAATCCTTAAAGATCAACCCCCTAGTACATTCTATCAACAAGAGAAGAAAGATAATATTTTTAAAATTCTAGAGAAGAAAAATAAATTAAACAAACTATTAAAGATTCCCTTTGAAAGAGGCCACATGACCAGATATATTCACAGGTGAATTGTTCCAAATCCATTCAAAGAAAAATTAACTTCAGTATTTCATCAACTATTTGGAAAAATAATCCATCCATGTGGATGACGTGTCCAGACCATCGTAGCTGGGCTTTGAGGACCATGACTTCAATACTGGTGGAGTTGGCTCTGTCAAGGACTTCCTGGTTGGTGATTCGGTCCTGCCATCGGATCTTCATGATTGACCAGAGAGAGAGTTTGTGGAATTACTCCAGCTTTTTCATGTGCTTTCAGTACAGTGTCCATGTCTCACAACTGTACAGGAGCGAGCTGAGGACCACTGCGTTGTACACTTTGAGCTTCATTGCAGTGCTTACACCGCTGTGTTGGAGGACTTTGGAGCACAGCCACCCGAGTGCCCCGCTGGCCTTTTGGATCTTAGCATTGATCTCGTGGTCTAGGCACCCATCGTTGGCAATGGTGCTGCCCAGGTACTTGAAAATGCTGACGTTGGAAAGCTGAGTGCCCTTGATTTTAATGCACAGCTGGTTAGTTGGCCTCCCTGGTGTGGGTTGGAACAGCAAATCTGTTATGCTGAGGTTGATGGTCAGGCCAAACAATTTTTTTACAGTAGAGAACCTGTTCGCTATGTTTTGGAGATGATTTTCTTGGTGGGCCATGAGAGCACAGTCATCTGCAAAGAGAGCTTCCAGGATGAGTCTCTCTGTTGTCTTTTTTTTTTGCAGTATTGTGGCAAAGGTCAAATATTGAGCCATCCAGACAGTATTTGATATAAACGCCCAAGTTTAGATCCATCACAGCATGCCGTGATACTTGGGTGAAGTATAGGTTGAATAGTAACGGAGTGAGGAAGCAGTCTTGTTTCATGCCATTGGAGATGTTGAAGCAATCGAAAGTCTCTCCACCAGATAGGACTTCCCCTGTCATGTCGACATGAAAGAGCTGGATCAGTTTCATGAATTTTGTTGGGCAACTAAGCTTGCTAAGGATCACCCACAATGCATCCCTGTTCACTGTGTCAAACGCATTAGTTACATATATGAAGACAATGTAGAGACTCAAGTTCTGCTCAAGGCATTTTTCCTACATTTGCCTCACCGTGAAGACCATGTTAATGGTGCTACGATCTGGTCAGATGCCACATTGTGATTCAGGCAGGTTCTGCTTTGAAACACATGACAGGAGTCTGTTGAGTATAACACAGGCAAGGATCTTTCCAGCAGTGGAAAGTAGTGAGATGCCTCTGTAGTTGCCACAGGCTGCTCGTGTGCCTTTGTTCTTGTATAAGGTTATGATGGCGGCACCTCTGAGTTCTGGGGGCATGTCTTCCTCTTCCCATATGCTGGTCAGCACTACATGGAATATACTGGAAATTCAGTAAATCATGAGAATTATCAATAATTCAAAGAAACATATTTAATAATATGAATATCATGTTTTAAAATATCATAAAAATTCCCTAGAAACTTATGAATCATGGAGAAAGATAAAAAACTATCAGATCCATAGTACATTACTAAGGAGAACTCAGAAATTTGACATGTAGAAACGTTAGAACCAAATTATAATTTTTAAAGAGTAGTCAGGAAAACTGTCAAATACACAGTACTAAAATTATTTTTTAAAAGTTATCAATGAAAAAGAAAATTCAAGAAGTTTTATAAAACAAGGAACATTGTCTTTATACCTATTCATTTATGAAAGAATGAAAATAGATCTTCAACTAAATTGTTGATTTTCCCTCATTTTAAGCAAGTGAACTACTGAGGAACAGAATCTTTGGCATGCAACTTCCAAAATAAAAACAAATTAGAAAGATAAAAAAATATATATTGAAAGTCAAATCAAATTAAAATATCTTCTTAAAATGCAAACTAGGGGGGCAAATATATAGAAATATTTAAAAATTGCAATTTATTTGAAAGGCATAACAACTAAAAGATTGATTGGGAAGTGGAGTCAAGATGGTGGCTTAGAAGCAGCAGAAGTTCAGACTCTGAAAACCCTTCCTTACCGATCACAAACTGAATGCTGCTAGGGGACTAAAAATCAAACCTAACAATAGGACAGAGCCAAGGAACCGCTCCTGCTGGACTCAATCCAAAAGGTACCCCCCCAAAAAAAGGCAGAATCCGAGAATACTTGGGTATAAGGGGAAGGCAGAAGGAAGGTCCCAGGACACATCCTCTTGCCCCACCTAGAGCTCTAAGACTCCAGAGGCAGCAGGAAACTCTAGGAGGGCAAAGGTGCTGGTATGAAGGGTGTACCTTGCAGGAAGAGCTATGCAAGGCTCAGAGTGTCGAACATAGGTAGTGGGGAAGGAGCTGGAAAGGGAGTGAAGAGCAGGTAGCCTGGTCACAGGGGCTGAGACCCTCCTTATTGCTATAGCCTTCCAGGAGGTTTTAGCCTCAGGGCATATCCAGCTGAACTTAATCCCATCAAAAGTCTTCAGAGGTCAGGGAATTCCAAACTCCAACACCCCTCCCTCACAGACTACTGGACTTTAATTTAATCCAATCAAAGCCTCCAGAGGAAAGGGAAGCTCAAACTCCAACATCCCTCCCCCACAAACTGCAGGGAGAGATCTCCTGTCAAAGCTTCAAGAGTGGAGACTGACAGAAAACCCCAAAACCATAAAAAAATCAGAGGAGCTAGAGCTAGAGGAGCACAGACAAATATGGGGAGTAAAGAAGGGGGTAAATATGAGCAAACAACAGAAAGAGAAGAAAGAAATTACAATAGATAGCTTCTGTACAGGCAAAGAGCAAAAAGCAAAAGGAGCAGAGAGGGAGGGATCAGCAAACGATAAATCAGAGATCTCAGTGAATTGAATACAGGATTTGGAATCACTCAAAATGCAATTCAAAACACAATTAAGAGAGGCTGGTAACATTTCAGAAAATAAATTAAAAACTAAGACAAGTCATCTGGAAACAAAAAATAGTGTCTTGAAAACCAAAATCAACCAGCTTGAAAATGAGGCAAAGGACATGAGAGCTAAGGCAAAGAGGATAAAAGATGACCTCCAAAGAAAATCAGACCAGAAGGAGAAGGATGACTAAAATGCCAGGGATCAAATCCAGTTTTTAATATCCAGAATACAACATCTAGTATTAAGTGACCTCATGAGGCAACAAGACACTATAAAAAAAAAAAAAGAATTTTTAAAATTTGAAAAAAATATGAAGCACCATATTCACAAAACAGAAGATTTAGAAAATTGTTCTAGGAAAGACAACTTAAAAATCATTGGTCTACCAGAAGACCAGGACAAAAGAAAAATCCTGGACATCATTCTACAGAAAATTACACAAGAAAACTTACCCAATATTCTAGAACAAGAGAGAAAAGTAGAGACTGATAGAATCCACAGATCACCTCCTCTACTTAATGCTCAACTGACAACAGCCAGGAATGTTATAGCCAAATTCAAGAACTATCAGACCAAAGAAAAAATATTACAAGCTGCCAAGAAGTCATTCAGATTCCATGGAACCACAGTGAGGATAACACAGGATATGGCTACATCTACACTGAAGGAGCGAAAGGCATGGACTATGATATTCCATCAAGCAAGGGAACTAGGTCAACAACCAAGAATCAACTACCCAGAAACACTGACTATATTCCTACAGGGGAAAGTATGGTCATTCAACAAAATAGAAGAATTCCAAGAATTTATAAAGAAAAGACCAGACCTGAACAGAAAAGTTGATGTCCAAGCACAGAACTCAAGAGAATCATCCAAAGATAATTAAAAAAGAGGGAAAAAGAGTAACAAGACAGTTAATCTCTTATCATTTATTCCATGTTTTCTGTATCTGACTATTCATTTTTTGCTATTTTTCCTCTTTCCAAAATAGTTACTCTTATGTAACAACAACAACAACAAAAAAAGCAAAGTAAGCATTGGGTTGTGCCTCTGACCCTCACCTGACACCCAGTTCTCACTTGTGGCTCCCAGTAGCTGCTAGCATGCGGCAGTGGCCACACCCTGGGCAACGGCTTCGACAGGCCGGCTAAACCTTGTGAGAGTAGCCATTGGGTCATTGACCCCTGGTGAACCAGGGCTTTGCTCACCCAGCATGTGAAGACTGCTTCGGCCGAACAGGTGGAAGAAAGCAATAAGAAGGTTCAATGGCTGAGAGGGCAATGCAGCAAAGCACTATGGAGTGCTCAGGGCATGTTGGAGCACAAAGGACAACATGGTCATCCAATGCAGCTGAGGAAGTCTCCAGGTGTAATGACTTTTCGTGCCACTGAACCCAGGCTTCCAACGCCGAGAGAGTGGGACTATCTCTGTGCATGGACTTTTCCAGTTAAATCTTCATACACAAGGGTCTTTGTGCACAAAAATGCACAAAGACAATCGTCATCCTCGGTTACCGAGAGACTACTACAACATGCAACAATAAAATCATCACTGTTAATTTTGAGCAGACATTAATTTTGAGCAGACATTCATCATTTTAGTTTGGTCACTATTTCTCACAAGCAATATAGATTTTAAATGTTGTTTTATAATTTATTATTTATCTAAATTCATTCTGACTTTTATTGGTGCTAATAATACTTTCGTGTTAAGTGATTTGCTATACCCCAGTATAGAATAGCACTATAATTAAATGTCTTTTTCAACTAAAGTCTTAGCAAATGGCTTCCAAATGATAAAACATCCTTTAGTCACACTCCATCTCTTTGAAGCTTATTTGTTCCTTTATTTGCTTTTATGAATTATTCCATTACAAAGTTTTGACCTATGTGTTCTTAATTTTTTTTCATTTCTATACTATTTTATAAAGGTATTTCCACAGTTTCATTTCCTTTGCCTTTGTGATTATATTGTAGCATTCTATTCCACTAATATACCGCAATTATTGGAGTTTGTGATTCTTTTACTTGTCCAACTGCCTTTAATAATAATAAATGTTGTTACTGAAAACTTTAAATAGCTCATTCATTTTAGAGCTACTTTTAATAATATTTGCAGGCTATATTCCCAACAATGGAAGTAATATATCTGATATTTTAATAATTTTTACTGTGTACTGCTCTATTACACAAACTATATAATATATAATTCTGTAATTATACAAGAAATGAATCAGTTCATTAATATTTCCATAAGATCTCTTGGATTGATTTATATTATTTTAAATTAATTTAGCAAAGCCCATGGTTATGAACTAGTAGAACAATGCTATTTTACTTTACAACTTTTTTGACTATTTGTGAGTATAATTTTAGGTGATATATATGAATTAAATTTTCTTTTTGTAATATATTTTCCATACATTGACCATATATTCATTATTGACCTTAAATTATCTTAGAAGTTCATAATATATTTTATGTGATAAACCTTACCAGTTATATTTACTCTTTTGCTTATTTTTCTTTATACACATATACATGTGTATAGAGATATTTCTATCAATATTCCCATGTGTAATTTACACATATATGTGTACACAAACTACACATATATCATACATATACACACATGACTATGCTTATATATATATATATGTATATGTGTGTGGATGTAGTATTATGAAAAAATGAGGAAAATTATAACATTAGAATCACTTAGGTTTTAGATTATATATGAACTTTAACTGAACTGCTCATTTCTAAATGTGGGAATTTTTTTCCAATGAGAAAATAAAAATAATTGAAATAGTAATTTGAACCAATAAATACTGTATAGCTTGATATTCTTGTATGTAAAAACAAAAATAAAGATATGTTTCTTTGGGGAAGAAAATTAAGTTTTGACAGAAGTTTTTATACTGTGTCAAAAGGCAATAGAAAACATCATTTCATAGGTAATTTGTCTATCTTATATTATAGAACTCATGAAAAAATTTGCAAAAATAACATTATGCATAGAATAATTACATTTTATGCACCAATACATATTTGAAAAAAATTATATAGAAAAATTCTGCAAAGAATTTGATTTGACAAAAGACATTAAAATAAAATGTTGTTATGTGGTTATACATTGATATATGGTAACATCAATAAAAAGATAGGAATAGATGATATAAAGAAATGTATGATAATTTGTTTAGGAATAAATAATGAGACTAAAGGTTTATATCATACAAACTTCTACAACATCAAACATTTTAAATACTATATATACTTTGATACACAAACACATATTTGTATAAAATCTATCTATCTGCCTATATGTACTCATCATAGCAAACACAACTCAGGAAACAACTCACTCCCAATTCCCCCAAATGAAAGTGATTATATTGTAATATGTAGGTCATTACACTTATTACTTCTATTGGACATGTTCCTGAATTATCTGTCTATGTATTATCAGGCTCCTTAAAGCAAAGATAAAAGTTAGCATACAACTATGAGAAATAAAATTAGAAAAAAAAAAACAAATGACATGCAGGAGAAATATTTTCATGATGATCTCTTCAAACAAATGAAAGACAATGAAAAATAATAATTTCAGAAAGAAAATGACCTTTAATTATTTCACACCAAGGGTTAATAATTTTAATTAAATTACTGGAGAAAGGATATCAACAAAATTTCAAAAGTACCTATTGGCAAAATACTATATTTACTAGAAAAATAGAAAGAGTAGTTGCCCTGATGTACAGAATAAATGTATTTGTAAACTCAGAAATTAATTATAAAATTCATAAACTATTAGGCAGATAGAAAACTTTGCAAAAGATGTACATAAAACAAATAGAGATAATAAAGGTTAAGGTCAAGCAAAAAAGTTTGCTGTGTCTATGCAACTTTTAATTTGACAAACAAGAGGTTGGATTTTTTAAAATACATTGAAAGCTCAACATAAGCTGAGAGAGGAATGAAAATTTTGATATGATTTTAAGGTAAATCAATTTAATAAGTTTGAGGATGCAATGATTTCAAATTTATCTTTGTTTTTATTATATAAGATCTAGAATATTTGCATAGTGCTAGGAGTTACATTTTAGGAGGAAGATTTGGGAGGTGAGGGTGAAAGAACTATAGAAAATGCTATATGAGGATTAATTAAATGTGTTTTGGATCATTAGCCACAGAAAGAAATATTTATATCTATATCTATATTTATATAAACTTTTGTACTGTGTAGATTAAATTGTAACCCATACCTATTTTTAGAACACCCTACTTAAAGTTGAGTGGGAAGATCTGCCCATTTTTAGATCTAATCACATAAAGTATAAACATCCCACTTAATCATTAAGTGTGCAATAATGAGAGATGAATCAGAATTAACTGATTGCCTCCTGGGAAGTGCTAAGCAAGGTTTTAGAATATGATTTGTCCATATAAAAAGTGGAGGCAGACACAGGAAGTGATGCAAAAGAAGTGTCTTTAAAAGGAGTGATCACTTCTTCATTCTTTGGAGTGGAGGTTGAAGGAGAAATCTGCTGACTAGACCTGAGATTCTCTTCCTGATGAGGCTGTTAGACTGACACGTGATAAGTGAAAGAGCTGACTCCTTTCCTGGATATTTTCTGAAGAAACTAGCCTCAGGAGAGACTAGCCTCTTGAGAGAGTTTTTCCCCAGGTCCTCAGCTTTGCTGAAGCCAGCTAGGAACCAACTCTCCCTGCTTGGTTAGGCTAGGGGCCTGAAGTAAATTACTTAGTGCCTAGGATAGATGTCTTACCCTATCCTCTCTCTGATTTTTGTTACTTCACTCTTTCCACATTTTGTAAATAAATTGGAAATAAATCTTATTGAAATTACTATAAATTCCTGGCAACCACACTCTTAATTAATACATTACAATCTTTATATAAATTAACCCCTTTTCCCCCCTTACATTTTATTTAGCAGAACACATTTGTTTTGATGAAATACACCCAATCTTTCCACTTTTCTTAACTTTTCCCTTACTTTTGTGACTATCCCTCAAGTCAGCTTTTAATAGCTTATTTTGAATTTATATATATCAGCTGTAAGAGGTAAATTCAATTTTTTTCTTTTTCCCCTTAAAAATAATTATATCACAGCTGATTTTGATCTTAGGGGCTAGACCCTGAGGTCTAACCTGGGGAAAATTCTATCTTTTAGCTACATTTCCTTGTCTTTTAATTAGCTATGAGGGCAAAAACCTGGGAAAAATAGTCCTCCGACTGCCCCAACAGAAAAATCTATTTTTATTTCCAAACCCCACTGTCTCTAGGATTAACTTAAGTGAGAAGTAAAACCTGGAGAAATCAATTAAAAAGAGTAGTGTTAAAGTAACGACAACAACAACAAAAAGCTGGTCCTCTTTACCCTAAGAGACTTTCACAGCCCAAATAAGGTAAAAATGGAATTCATAAAAACCTTTTTGACAAGTGGTCAACTAAAAAAAAAGTGGCCTCGAAGCTGTTCCCTGGAAGCACATGAGAGAAGCACATGGTTCTGGCATTTTCACCCTGAGGGTGAGTCAGCTGCATCCTGTTGCCCCTCCTATACTTAGCCTAAAACAGAAGGTTTCCTCTCTCACACTCTAACCAAGGAGTTAATCAAATCAAGGTGTAACATCCTTAAAAGAACTACACCCTTACCTTTAATTTTCACACCCTGACTTTAACCCCCAGGCATTAGTGCCATCTACTGATTAAAACTAGAATTATAAGCAATTTAACAAATTTTATGTATATGTATATATAATTTTTTTTAAATGGATGTTACTCTACATGAAAAGTTTTTGACTTCTACACAATTAGGAACCTTAAAGGTTTCATAATGCCTCCTATTTCTCATGTTCTTAGATAATTTTATTTTTATATTCCAAAATATTGTGACAAGAAATGCTACCATATGAAAAATTAAAGCTGAAAAGCAGGTAGACATAAAAATCCAACTGGACAATTTCAAATAATTTTTAATTGGTCAAGTGGCAAATATTAACCCCATCCAAAACATGTCTGATTTTTTGGGGCTAGGGGCCAGAAGTTAATATTTATTTTAGTGCTTAGGCTAGATATCTTATCCTATCCTCTCTCTGATTTTTGTTACTTCACTCTTTCCACATTTTGTAAATAAATTGTAAATAAATCTCTTTGGAATTAATATAAATTCCTGGTGACCACACTCTTAAATAATACAGTCCAACCTTTATATAAATTTATCCCCTTTTTCCCCTCACAGTACTTTACACCTGACTAAAAGAACTCAAACACTTTGGGAAAAATAAGCCCTCTATTTTAAAAAGTATATATTAAAAAAACAGATTCAAAATACAAAGCCATACCTTAGAAATATCTGGAAATGTATGCTTCATTCTAAATTTCTAGTCCCTATCATGACAAGAGATGGGCCCTAAGTTTCATCACTTGTATACAGGAGTCATAAGTCATTACTGTATTGATAAAAGTTCTTTTGTCCTTCAGATGTATTTTCCTTTGAGTCATCGTCATATAATATTCCCACTGTTCAGTTCTCATAATTCCACATCACAAGTCACCTTAGGTTTCCTCTGACCATATTTGTCTTCATATTTGAGGCTCAATTTCAATATAAGATGACTCGTTATAATAAATGCTAGCTTGGTTTAGTGTTAGATATGAAGTCAAGAAAATGAGTTCAACACTATCCACATTCAGAAGAAAAACTGTGGGAGTAGAAACACCAAAGAAAAACAGCTGCTTGATTACATGGGTCGAGGGGGATATGGCTGGGGATGTAGACTCTAAATGATCATCCTTGTGCAAACATCAACAACATGGAAATAGGTTCTGATCAAGGACATATGTAATATCCAATTAAATTGCAAGTCAGCTATGGGAAGGGGGGTAGGGGATAGCAGAAAGAATATAATTTCTTGGAACCAAGGAATAATGTTCTAAAATGACTAAATATATTTTTCAAAAAATAAAAATTAAATTAAATTAAATTTTAAAAAGAAAATGAGTTCAAATCCTAATTTGAAAATTTGTTATCTGTTATGATCATGGGGAAATGATATACTTTTAGGAGGTTGTTCTCTCTTGTTCATACATAGAACTTACATTCCACCCAAAAAGTGGAATGGAGAAGATTATTAAATATTGTAATAGATTGTTTTTACTTAAAAAAATCTTTGCCATTGTCTTAGAATCAATACTAACTATCAGTTCTAAGACATAATAGGGGTAAGGACTAGGCAATCAGGGCTAAGTAACTTGCCCAGCATCACCTAGGAAGTGTCTAAGACCAGATTTGAAACCAGGATTTTCCATCTCTAGGCCTGCCTCTTTATCCATTTAGCCATCTAGCTGTCCTGTTGTCTAAGATTATTATAATAATGATGACCAACTTCTAGTTTTGATGAGCTTAGAAATTAGTACTTAAAGACAAATTTGCAAGGCCTGTGTCTGCTGCATATTATGGATCATCTATCTGTGTTTGTCTGTATGTGTGTGTGTGGATTGAAAGATCAGAAAGATGGACATGGAGATTGTATATATATATATATATATATATATATGTATGTATATATATATATGTGTGTGTATATACATATATGATTATGTATAATATATAATATAAATGTATATATATATTGTATGTGTGTGTATTATTTTTGGTATGAAATATTGCTTTTCCCATTTATTGCTTCTCTAAGAATCATAGTCAGATCTGGAAAGAAATCTTCTTTCTTGATATTGGCAAATGAAGTCTTAAGACAAAATTATAGTAAGAAGTTCACAGCAAAAATTTTAACTTTATTCAAAAATGTATTATAGATGCCAGGGGGGAAAAGGGTGGGGAGATGTATTAAAAGAACAAAAAGAAAATAAGTTCAAGTTAGTAAACCAGAAACCAGAGTAAAGTTGCTGAGAAATGAGTTGACGATGGGAATCAGTAATTTGTTGAAAATATAATTCTCCCTATGGAAGTACCACTACCATAGGATTCAAAGGCAAAATCTTCAAGTATAGAAATTTATACCAGATTTAGAAGAACCAGGCTAAGATATTTTCTTGATATACTTCCCAAATATTAATAGAGGGGGTGAGGTATAATAGTCATGTTAAGTGCTGATCAGAAAGGAAATAAACCACCTGTCAATTTGGGAACAGGCTATGAATAAAAATCCTAAATGTTTTTTTAAGTTGTGACTTACACAGAGAGGACAGCAGGCACAACAGTGAGCCAGACAGCTGAATTCTCTTTGCTGTAAGCAATTTTCTGCTGCTGTAAAATCAAAATGTGGGAATAATGATCTCTGTTTGGAACAAAGTGGGAAGAACTCTGGAGCATTTATAAGAATAGTCCTTTATTGCAAAAGTTGAAAAGGGTTCCTAACAAAACTATGAAAAAAATTGCATTCCCAGAAAATCTAACAATTCAGGTTATATTTTTACTCATATCTTTACTTCAAATTCCTGGGAATGTTGTACAACATTATGTAGTATAGATATTTTAGAAGAGAAACTAATCTTGAGAGAATCAAAATGATAGGAACTAAGATGATGGAGCAACATGGGCTCATACTATATTATCTTGTTAAAGAGAATTTTTTGGTCTGTACAACAGAACAACATGGAGAACACAATACTTGTCTCTAAATCTTTAAGGAGATATTTTTATAGGATGTAGATTAGAGATTTGTCTTGATTCCCTTGGTCCCACAATCTAGAACAAGGAGCAAGTGGTGGAAGTGATAAAAATAAAGATTTAGGATAAATGTGAAAGAATGAATTTCTAACAATTGTAATGGTCACCAAATAGAATGAGTTTCCTTGGGTTGTAGTGATACTTGTACTCCTTCTATCCTCAATTCTTACTATCCTCTCCCCTGAAAAAATGAAATGAAATTGTCAAGATAATCTATATTTCGTAAAAACATTATTTGTTTGCTAGTCAGGTTCCTTTCCAACTCTGAAATTCTCTGATTTGTGACTTATTCTATCAAAATTGTAGTTATTATTCCTGTATTATTAGAGGAAAATAACATGACACTAAGATCATAGTTTATTCAATGTAAAACAGCTTCAAACTAGTTGTATCCACAAATATTTACTTTTCTTCAGGTAAACTGTCAATTAGAACTAAGGATTGGTAAAATATTTAAGGACAGATGAATCTTTTTTAGAAATTTACATGTGTCTTCATTTTATTTTTTAAAAATTTAGTCTGCCTTTCTGGCCCAAGTTTCAGGTATTTTGAATTAATACATCTTTTTAAAATGTGAACAGGGGTTTCTCCTCCTAAGTCAACCTGTTCTCACCTTATTGGTTCTAGACAGCGTGATCTCCAAATTTTCCTGTGTCTCTGTAGCTTAGAAATCTTGATAACAAATGGTCTACTATTCTTAGCGTCCCTTGTGTCAGAAATTAAATGTGTGTTCCAAAAAACTTGTTTACTTCCTAAGCAAAGGGAGAAAAACCCTATGATGTCCTACTTGCTTATACTTCATCATATTATGATCGTTTTCGATCTGGGAATAAAAATTACTCAACAATGCCATAATACTGCAATGTTGTTATCATCATTGTTTTACGGAAGAATATCATTGAAAATGGCAAATCCATGTGTCAGCTGCAGTCATGAATTTTAATTAGCTGTCCTTGAAGCTGAAGGAAAACACAATATAATAATGCTTATAGCAAATGAGTTCTGAAAATTATCTATTGAAGTAGTGCAATTGCCTCACTTGGAATGATTAGTAACTGACCTTCTAGATTTGATAAAGTTTGTCAGGTTTGATGTGTCTTCTTGAAAACAGTAGTGGTAGATTTCTAGGAGACATTATCATGATAATTTCATATTCTCTCAAAATTCTGTTTTTTAAGTCTGACTATTTATAGTATAAAGTAAAACAAAATAAGCAAAAAAGAAAAAAAAGAGGAGAAAAATGTAGTTAAATTCAAACTAAGGTTAAAACTCCAATAATCATTCAGATGCCAATCGTTTTTTTTTTTCATTTTTGTCAGATACCTTTTCTTTTCTTTTTTTAAAATTTAGAATGTTTTTCCATGGTTACATGATTCCTGTTCCCCCACCACTACCCTGTTCTTTCCTCTCCTCTCCAGAATTGGATAAGCAGTTCCACTGTGTTATACACGTATCATTGTTCAAAAACTATTTCAATATTAATCATTCCTGCAGAAGCTTGATCCTTTAACATCAAAACTCCAATCATATCCCTATCACATTACATGATCGATCACATACTTTTTCTAATTCATTTCTGGTTCCACAGTTCTTTCTCTGCATGTGGACAGCATTCTTTCTCACAAGTTCCTCTGGATTGCCCTTTGTCATTGCATTGCTACTGGTAGAATAGTCCATTAAATTTGATTGTGTCATAATGTATCAGTCTCTGTGTACAATGTTCTCCTAGTTCTGCTCCAGATATCTTTTCAATGGTTATGAATTATGAAGTCTTTCCCTAACCAAGTACTTTTTTTTTCCTCAGAACACTTTTCAGTTCTCATTCTACTTTCATATTCCAATGTTCAAATATTTTGTACTCTCAACAATTTAATTTACTACTTTTCTTGAAGAAGGTCATCTATGTGAAAATATTCTTTCTTACTTGTACCTACCTCAAATATCTCTGCCCTTTAGATCAACTTGATGATTATCAACAGACTTCTGTGAAAGGAGATTCTTTATTATCTTTGTCTATTTTGAGTTAACACTTGTGAAAGGGAACTCTTTATTCTCTTTGTCTATTTTGAATTAACACTTGGTTAACACCAACTTAAGTACCCCTACCTAGTACCTCCCAGACAATGAAGTATGAATCAGACTTTCTTTTATAGTACCTCACTACACACAAAGTAAGAATTTTCACAAGTCATTTGCTAAGGTGGGAAACAACTCAGTCTATCAGGAAATTGTGAATCCTTTTGATAAGAGTTTATAACTCCAGAGAATGAGAAATGGATCCCATAAAACACTCTCACCCCTCCCCTCTTGGGGAATTCTAGACAATTTGAAAGGTGTGATTGGCCCCTGTGGAGAGGGAAGGGACAAGAAGTCACTATAAAAGCCCTGAATTTCTGGGGCTAGAGGTCTTCTTCAGAAGTCATCCTTGACAGGTCATCATCTTCAGCTCAAATTTCCTCTTGGAGGAAACTTGGGTAAGTGAATAGCTGGCTTTCCTTTCCTGACTTCTAGAGAGATATTAATTTTGATCAAGGGTTAACAAGTTCTTCCAGGCTTAGTAGAGCATGTTGCATAATAAAAACCCACCAACTCAATATAGATAATTTAAGTAAATAAAGTGAAAAAGCTAAATTTCTCCACGTCAAGGTAGAAAATTAGAATTTATTGGAAGTGGGCCAATTCCTCCAATAAAAGCATTCTCTTACATGTATTACATTGTTGGACCCTGGCAAGAGACAATGCCTGGAGGCAGAGACTTGGTTTATATGCCAGGATAGTAATAAAATGAATATTTCCATACAAAGTTGAAAACTTCTATCACAAGATATATCATATAGACCTTATTTAGAAACAGTTACCCAATTAAAAAGTTGATTGGTTAGTTCATTTAGCAAAGTCCATATTAGTCTAAAGGTTAAGTCACAAGGCAGATAGTGCTGATCATTACCTCAGACTCATCTGATCTTGGGGGAAGGATGGTTATTTCCAAACAGGGATGGGTGCATGATGTTTACACCATTTCTGGTTATGATAAAGGGAAATACAAACTTAGGGAGGGGTTGGAAATCCCCTTAGAAGCAGTTTTTATGCTTTAGTAAGAAATCCTTATAAAAATCATGAATTCTACTGATTGTATTAAGATAATAATGGAATGTATCTAATCACTTTAAAATCACAATATTGATTCTCTTAAAATTATCACTATCACTAAAATCCAATCAAGTATAATGGGGTAGGGTCTATCTTCCTGACAAGCACCAGAGCAATATTTAGAGTGATAGGCTAAATATCTTCTCTACCCTCTTTTTGTATTTCTCAACTTTCACTCTCTCCAACTATTTTGTAAATAAAAACTATTGAAAGTCATTTTGACTTGAGCTATACTATTTTAAATCAGTGACCACCATATTATTTATAATTTTCATATATTTTAGTCAAACACAATTTGAATTCCTTACACTTCATAGGAACATTTGATCTTGATATACTTCCATATGAGAAACTACGAATTCCCATTATTTGACCTGTATAATTCATCAAATATTTTCTATTAAAACACTTTTTGTTAGAATTTTTCTTTCTACCAAAAAAAAGCATTGCTTACTTAGGTAAAAACTTAATTATGTTATCAAACCATTATATTCTTGTTGGGTTCTCTTGGAAATATGGCTTAAATATGATTAGTTCAGGTACATGAAGTCAGATTTCTAAGAAATATTAGTTATTAACTTACATTAGTTTCTTCAAGGTTTTATGTACTGTTCTAAAAGCCCAGAGATACATACAATAGACATTAGAAAATTGCATCATGCAGAAGGCAATGCATCTATCTATAGAGCTGTACTGTATTATTTCATAGTAATCTTTTAAAGATCATGCACTATGTACCATGGATGATTTTCTTCATAACAATGGGCTAAATCTCAAATTGCCTTTGACCTACCAGTCAGTACCATCATTTATAAGAAATACTAGGACAAATATATCAGATTATCAAAAGGAGATTAGAGCCAATACAGGAATAGACAATTTCTGTTCAGATGTATTTGGCAGCAAACCTAATACCCATCTCACTGAACAGCAGAAGGCAATGCATTATATTTAATGACTCTATAAGTCCAAAATAGCAGATGATAGATGGATGTCGGCACTTTTAAACTTGCTGTGTAAGGTTAATAGTGCATAATTTCACTTTTCACGTTTACCTTAGAAACATTTCTTCCTTAAATTCTATTCTTCATACTGAAATAGGTTGGTAAGATGGATAGAAAGGTTTGTAGACTTGTTGTTTTCACAATTTGGTATATCTTTCATAGACAGGCTGACAGGCCTGAGAAGCAGCTTGTAGGCCAAACACTATTGGACTAGTTTACAGCTTGTTAAAACATTAAATTACGTTTATTATTATCAAAGTAAAAGAGAAGGGAAAGAAAACATGGGAAAGGAGTTCCTAAGCTATAAAACTGAATACTCCTCCCTCCTTATATGGGCTTCTCAAAAAAGCTGTCTTGAAGTTCTTCAGGCTAGCTTTCTCTACTCCATCTATCTGTAAACCCCAACACTAGCTATATAATCTGATCTAACTGGTCCTCCAAATTATTTGTAGGCAAGTTACAAGTTCATCAGATATTTTATAGCTTGACCTCTTGGTGTGATCACTCTTCTAGGTCAAAGGCCAAGATGTCTGGGCTGTTCTCATTGACAAGTTTTCACTGGGTACTGGTAGCTCTCTCTTACAGTAGTCAGAAACTGTCAGGATACAGGATCTTATAGAAACACAGGTAGAGACAGAGAGGGACTGGGTCTCAAGATCTCCAGAGAGCTGGAAAGGAGGAACCTCTATCACTCAGGGGATAGGTAAGTCACCTTCCCTCAGGCTTAGACAGAACCACCTCAGAGAGGAAGATACTTCTAGGAACAATAGATCCCAACAGTCTCAAGGAGTTTGGTTTTAAATCTTCCCCAGACTCCAGAATAGAGTCCTCTGAAGTTCTGTGGCTTGTGGCAAGTCCCCTTTGCAAACTCCTGCAGTGAGTCTCTTTTGCAAAAGTTTTGTTTTCTTCCATTCTCTTACAACACTAAATTTGTTAAGATACATACATTTAGTTACAGAGTGTACTTCACTATTATAGTACATTTCTATATATATTTGGATATTAAAGTTTATTTTTCTTTCATATTCCTCTGAAATATATAACTAATAAGATGCATTTTAGATCACCATAACAATAGAGTTATTCATTGTCTTGAAGTCTCATGTTATCTTTAAACTACATTTCCTCAAAAGAGACAGTATAACGAATATTCTTAAGCACAATGTTATAATAAAATAGGTTTATTTCACAAACATATCCTAATTATAGTTTGATTATTTACTAAGCACAAAGAAGAATGTTTAAAGAAGATAGTAAATTCTTACAATGTATCAAAGACAGTGCCAAAGACCTTGAGAGGGAAAAGCATGACTCAATTCACTTAAGAAGATTATATTTTTAAAAGGAAGATACAGCATATAGAGAAATGGGGGATCAGGAAAAATAGCTATGTAGGAGTAAAGAATGGAGGACAGCTCTCTCACATCTCCAAAAATATGTGTAAGCATCAGAACAAGTAGTAACTAAAATCAAACATGAACTACAATGAGACATTAATCTAGACCAAAGTGATGAATTCATCCCACCAAGTGACCAAGAAAAGAATTACAGACCAAAGATAAAGTAACAGAACAATTGCTCTTAATGCAGGATTGGATTCTATAAGCTCAGACCAGGACTTAGTCAAGGCTTTTATTGACTGCATGGGATCATGGCCAAAGATCCTAGACTTTAAAAAGCTTAGCCAATTGAAACCTATTAAGTAATTCTGGCTACCCAGAAAATCTGCTTTCCAAGAAAATATATACTTTTCTCTCTTTTTTTGAATAATTAGGAAAAAAGACAATTGCTCTATCCCAGAATGTTTTACTTACTGCTGCCATCAGTGTTTTGAAGTGGTTACTTTTTTGAGGAAAATTCAAAACATGTTTTATTTATTTTCAGTGATGTAACACAGTTATAGTTTGTAATTCCTTGCCTCACAAAATCTTAAGGAAAATTATTTACTGATTTTTCAAAGAATTAATGCAACTGATCAGGACATTCCTTTCTCCCTTTAAATATGTTAAGAATAATTTCAATTGTATTTTGAATACAAATTCATTTTCACAAAGGACTTAAGCTGTGTTCAATTTATTCATGGGTAGGTATGCTAGGGAGGCAGATACATAAAATACTTTTCAAAAACTTTTTTTTTTTAACCTGTGATATGTGGAGTCAAGAGAAGAATGAGTTTACAATGATCTCTGGCTCAGTGGAGAGAAGGTTATACAATTCTTTCTCCTGTATACTTTATAATTCTACTTGAGGACTGGGATGTGAACTAAGTTTTTTTGTCCCCTCATAGATATTTCCACAAAAGATATCATGATAAGGCAAGGAAAGAATAATAAGGAAAAAAGGGTAAAAAAACTCAACAGCCACAGTACAACATTAGATTTACAGTGGGAATGCTAAGGGAATTCATTGCTTTTTATTTGATTCAAATTGTAAACATCTTATAAATGCTTTTAATTCCAGTTTCCTAAGAAGAGATTAATTGAACTACTGGTGATTCATATTTTGAAAATACTTGAAAATGTGTTTAATTAGTAAAGAAAAATGCATCATGTTTCTGATTTATAGTAGAGGAGAGATTATTTGCCAGTACTTTTTCTTCATAAAAGCCTGAGCAGGTTGAAATTGCTTTTATGACATTTCCTAAGCATTGACATTAGGAATCTTTGTCTACTTTAATTTAAATAATATGGCTAGACATTCATGACACAATTTGGTTGCTTTGAATTAATATGTAAGTAATTTTATAATCAACATGCATAGCCCTCAATTTAGAGTTATTTGTCATTTTGTTATAAATCTCACAATTCTGTTATTTGTTGACTACAAGGTAATCAATGTAATGATGAAAAAGAAGTTTAAAAATTAAACATTGTTGTAGTGATCGTAAATATTCCATAAATCAATTTTTATAATAAAGAGATAATACAAAAATAATTGGAATAGGCTTCAATTACCAGGATCAAGAAGGTAAGTTACAAGGTTTTTGTTTCTTTTAATGTCTAATACTTAGACACTAACTCTTATACTATGTTCTTAAGTACCTAAACTAGGAATCATCCTTTTAAAAACCATAACTGGTATCTCCATTATTTTTATATCTGTATGTGTGAATTTGTGTATATACCCACACATATTTAGTTCTATATCCTGAATGTAAAAAAAAAAAGAGAAAGACGATCTGAAAATCTCAAACATGGTTTCATGACAATAAAAAGGGGTTCAATGTTTGGATATTTTTCCTTTCCTTTCAGTTTTTGATATCTGCTGCTCTGATGAATTTTTAATAAGCTATTTTATAATGTAACGTGACTCAAAATCTAAAGCTTGAATCTAAACCAGGTTTGTTCAGAGTTGTATTTCATAATGGTTACTTCTGCTAGTTTGGTTTGCCCCCTCCCAGGATTTCCTGACATCTTAACTAGGTCTTCACTAATGTTGATAAAAAGTCGTTGCTTGTACTGAAAACCACCACACATTTTAAAACACAGAAACCTTTTCACAAAGCAGTAACAATGTACAAAACACAAAGGACATAGAGTAGTCCCAAAACAATGGAGAAAAACATAATGAATGTACAGAAGCCCCAAATAATTCAATATTTTTTTTTCTCCAGGAGTTCCACTTTCAAACTCCAAGAAACAACATTACTCTAAAAGTTTGGAATTCAATCAGTTTTCATCTTCAGTTCTGAGTACCTAGAAAAAACTTGATATTAATACATACATCAAATATTAGTTTTATTAATTTTATGATAATTAGAACTCATAACTTTTCTTAACTTCAATTCATTTTGACTAATCTGATAGGTGTGAGTTGCACTTCAGACTTGTTCTAATTTGCATTTCTCCTATCAAGAGTGATTTAGCATGGGCAGTCTGTGAATTGAGAGCCAGAGATGGGAGATCCTGGCTTTGAATCTTCAGACACTTAGCTGTGTGGCCCTTGGCAAGTCACTCAAACGCTGTTGCCTAGCCCTTACCACTTTTCTGCCTTGGAACCAAGACACAGTATTGATTCTAATATAGAAGGTAAAGGATTTTTTTAAAGTATTTTATATGTGACTATATATAGTGTTAATTTTTTTTCCCCTGAAAGCTGCATGTTCACATCCTTTGGCCATTTATCAGTTGAAAAAATGACTTATATCTTTGTAAATTTGTCCATTTTCTATACGTCTTGGAGCACAAAAGGAAACACGGCCATCCAATGCAGCTGAGGAAGTCTCCAGGTGTAACGATTTTTCATGCCAATGGACCCAGGCTTCCAATGCCGAGAGAGTGGGACTGTCTCTGTGCATCGATTTTTCCACTTAGATCTCCTTCACTCACAAGTTTTTTTGTGCACACTCATCTACATCACAGATGAAAGCTCACAAAGACAATCGTCATCCTCCATTACTGAGAGACTACTACTATACATTTGAGAAATGAGATCTTTTCAGAGAGAATTACAGTAAAATATTTTCCAGCTTTCTGCTTTCCTGCTAATTTGTTTGCATTTGTTTTATTTATATAAAACCTTCCTAATTTATTGTAATTAATAATATCCATTTTATATTTTATAACACTTACTATCACTTGTTTGGTCTTAAGTTCTTCCATTATCCATAGATCTGACAGGTTAACTATTCAATGTACTTCTAATTGGCTTATTGTATCACTCTTTATGTTTACATATGTACCTATGCTGACTTTATCTTTGTATACAGTATGAGATGCTGCTCTATTCCCAGCCTCTGCCATACTATTTTCTAATTTTCCCAACATTTTTTGTCAAATAGTGAGTTTTTTCTAAAAAGTTTGGATCCTTTGACTTATCAAACATCAAATTATTTTAGTCACTTATTACTAGGTATTGTGTATCTAATTTTTTGCCAACTCTTTTTCTTATCCAATAGCATATTGTTGTCATAATTACTATTTTCTTATACAGTTTAAGTGCTGATACTGCTAAGCTATCTTCTTCACATTTATTCATTTATTTTTATTGGTATCATATTATCATATAATACATATTTCCATATTCATCATGCTCTGTTAGGTGTTTTTTATGTTTTTATTTATTTTTTATGAAAAATGCTCATTTTTCCTATCTAATTATAGGTAGGCTCTTTTCTGGGAAGTTAGGGTACCCTCTTGAACTTTAGTCCCTGCTTTATGCTATTTTCAGCTTATTTTCTTGGTCTGAGGGCTCAGAACTCTTGGAACCCCCTCCCCCTGCTGAGTAAATTGACCCTTGAGATGTTGATGCCTTAAGGACTTGCCTCAGACTTTGGCTGAAGCTTTTGATCTCACTCTGACCTTGATAAGGTCAGGGACTGATCAAATTCTAGACCTAGGCTTAGACTCAAGTTTTTGCGCTTGCTGTGTACTTGATCCAATCAGGTACACTCATGATTGCCCTGTCTTGGAGCACTACTCTGAGATTTAGGAAGAAAGATCAGTACTTAGTACTATCAGCCACCCCAAACTATGTAATATGTCCTTATCCCAAGCCCAGGCTGGAAATCCTTGCTTCACTCTGGGCCCACACAGATCAGCCCACTTCAGCCTAAAATTTCAAGGGGTGTGAGTTGGCTTGGATAGCCTTTTGTTGGCTCTGCTTTCCTCTTACCTTAGTTCCCCAGATGATCTCTGCCTAACTTTTGAGTTTTTTTTTCTTGAAAGTTGTTTTACTCTTTCACTCCTATATTCATTTTGTGGTGATATTTTAATACTGGTCAGAAAAGATTCTCTTCATCATGCTGTGAAAAAAGACACATATTGCTTATAGTAGAGAAAAATCTATGGCGGAAATAAATTAAAGAATGGTATGTTTCACTTTGTATTTGGACTCTGTCTATTCCTTATACAGTGAAGGATATCATTTTTTTGTCATTCTTAGTTGATCATCATACATTATTTTTGTTAGCATCTACAACACTGTTCTGGTTTTTCTCATTTCTCTTTGCATCACTTCATATAAGGCCTTCGAGGTATTTTGTGATCATTTTGTTTGTCATATCTTATTGTACAATAGTATTCCATTGCAGGCAAATACCACAAGTTGTTTAGCCATTCCTCAGTGGATGGACATCCATTCAGTTTCCAGTTCTTTGATCCTACAAAAAGGGCTGGAACAAATATTTTTGTACAGGTATGTTCTTTCTCCTTATCTTATAAATCTTTGGAATAAAGGTCTAGAAGTGTAATTGCTAGGCAAAGGGTATGCACAGTTTTATGGCCTATCGGGCATTGTTTCAAATTATTGTCAAGAATGGTTGTATTCATTTATAGATTCACCAAGGTGTATTAGGATTCTAATTTTTCCAAATCCCTTCCAACACTTACCATATTTTTTGTCATCTTAGCCAGTTTGATAAATACAAACTGTTATCTCAGAATTGTTTTAATTTGCATTTCTCTAATGAATAAAGATTTGGAAATTTTTCTTTAAATGACTAAAGATAGTTTGAATTTTTTCACCTGAGAATTGCCTGTTCATATGCTTTTTCCATTTGTCAGTTGTGTTAGATTTAAAATAGTTTTGAGTGTTAAATAGTTGTAGATAAGTGAGTGGGAGCCATAAACTGTGATAATTAAAATGTTTTGGGAGCAAGGGAAATATATAACAATTATGACTGCTGAAATATGTTTTCTACTGTGTCTTGGTTTTATATAAATATAAGATGGTCGCCAGGGAATATATTCCCAATTTATGAATATGCCCAAGCCAACTGGGTTTTATAGAGAAATTTAATGTATAATACACTGATTAATCAATAGAAAAAGAGAGAAAGTAAGAAAGGAATAAGAATGAATAAATCAGTCAGTTGGTTATATCACTCACCCAAGATCTCTCTAGGTAAGGCTCCTCATGCCAACCTCAGGCTCCACCTTCAAGAGAGCCTCCTTTCAAGAAATGTTCCACAGAATTCTCCTCCTGACTCCTCCTGAGTTCTCCTTCCACAGCCTCTTTCAAGACCTCTCCAGGAGCTCTCCCTCCAGGACCTCTCTCCTCTCAGACTCCTTCAGAGCAAAACCTCTCAGAGCAAAACCTCCTCAGAGCAAAACCTTTCAGAGCAAAAAAAAAAACTCTCCTCTTCTGTCCTCAGACCCCACTATCTTTAAGGAAACCATCTAAGTTCCCTCCCCTCAGTTCTCACATCTACCAATCACTGTCAATGTCTCCCCTGTGCCAATGGTGGCTCTAGCTTAACCCAGGACCGCCCTGAGGTCTGTGGCTTTGCACATGTCTGTTGAAGGTCATATTCTCAAATAATTAAATCTTGATCTTTGCTGCAGCCCTTCCTAAATCCTGTTACTCTAAGTAGGGTGGAGATTGTATTTTCCAAGACCTGGTTCTGTCATTCCAAGTATCTCTATTGTATCAATTCTAAAATCAATCATGACTCAAAGAACTTCCTGTTCTATGCTTAAGCATAGGTCAAAACCCTTTCCATTGTTTAGCAAAAGGTTTCTGTCCTAAAGTAGTCTTAAGTAGGGAGGAGAAGGATCCTCCCATGCCAAGGGTTTCACATTTCAATAGAGTTCTTATTATCAGTAGGAAATTTTTACCAAGTATGAAATTTCCCAATGGTGAAATTTCCAACATTCATAATTCTAAGAAATGTTAAGGTTTACAGTTGGGAAATGCTTTATATCTCTATAGGTTTGATTCATTTTTCTATATATTTGAGAAATGAAAACTTCATCACAAACTTATAAGATTTTCCCCATTTGTTCTTTACCTTTTAATCTTGGTTCTATTGCTTCTGTTTATGAAGAAACTTTAATTTAATGCAGTCACTTATCTATTTTACATCTCATAATATTCTCTATATCTTGTTTGATCTAAATTCTTCTCTTACCCAGTAGTCTAAGAAGTAAACACTTTCATGCTCCCATAATTTATTTATAGTATCACCTTTTTATTTCTAAATCCTGTATCCATTTTGACTTTACCTTGGTACAAGGTATGAAGTATTGGTTTATGCTAATTTCTGTCATACTATTTTCCAGTTTATTGTTTGCATAGCAACATAAAATAATCTGGGACACTTTGATATAGCACAAAAGAAATATATTAAATAAAGTAGAATTGTCACTTTTATTGTATTGACTTGATTTACTCATGAGCAATTCCTATTTTTCAATTGTTTAGCCCTATCTATTCTTTGTGTAATAGGTGCTTTGTAATTGTATTTATATACTTCCTATATTTGCTTTCATGAGTAGATTCAAAAGTATTTCATATCATCTACAGTTCATTTACATTTCTTTTTCTGTCTCTTGCTACCAGGCTTTGTTGGTTATATTTAGAAATACTGATTACTTATGTGGGTTTTTTACATTAGTAATTTTAAATAATTTAATTGATTCTCTGGGATTCTCTAAGAATACTATCATAATATTTGTGAAGAGTGATAGGTTTTCTTCCTTGTCTTATCTAATTCTTTTATTTTTTTCTCTTATTGCTATAGCTAGCCTTTCTAGTACAACATTAAAAATAGTGGTGATAATGGACATCTTCTTTCATGCCTCATCTTATTGGACAGACTTTTAGCTTGTACACATTACAGATTATGGTTTCTTGTGCTTTTATGTACATATTACTGATGGTTTTAAGTAAAGTTCCATTTATCCCTATGCTGTATGGTATTTTTAATAGGAATAGGTGTTGAATTCCATCAAAAACTTTTTCTGCATCTATTGAAATAGTCATATAATTTCCACTTGCTTTGTTATTGATATAATCTATTATGTTGATAATTTTCCTAATATTGAACCAGCTTTGAATTGCTGTATGAAGCCTACCTGGTCATAGAATATGATACTTGAGATATATTGCTGTAATGTACTTAGTAGTTTTTGTTTAAGTTTTGTGGATCAATATTCATTAGAGGAGATTGGATTATTGTTTTCTTCATGTTTTTTCTTTTCTTAGTTTGGGTATCAGCACAATATTTGTATCATTAAAAAGGAGAAAAATTGTTAGATTCCCCCTTTGCCTATTTCCCTCAAGATTTTATATGGTATTGGGGTTAAATTTTCTATAAATATTTGGTAGAATTCACTTATGAAACCCTCTCACCCTGTGGATTTTTCTTTGGAAATTTCATTGATGATTTGTTCAATTTCTTTTTCTAAAATAGAGTTCTTTAAGAACTCTGTTTTTATTTCTGTTCATCTGATCACTTTATATTTTCATAAATATCCATCCACTTTACTTATTTTCCATTTATTATTTTCATTTTAAAAATATTTTTGATGTTTACATATTTTGTTTTCTTTCCTTCCCCTCATTCCTCCCTCCTCCCAGATCCAGTAAGCATTTCCACTACAGTTTTACAAATGCTATCACTTATAATTATTGCAATATTATTCACTTTGCAATACTGCAGTTTTTTAAAACCAAACCCCATATCATATGTCCATATAAACAAAAGATAAGTCATTTGCTTATCTTCTGTGTTTCTACTCCCACTGGTCTTTCTCTTGATGTAGATAGCATTCTTTCTCATAATTCCCTAGGGATTGTCTTGACTTAGCAAAGACCATTATGTGAAGATCAAATTTAACTCTCCCCTGATTGTGAAAATGAAATGAACTTTCCCCTGATTGTGAAAATTAAATTAACTCCCCTGCCCATTTTTAGATTTAATCATCAAAAGTGTAAACACCCTACTTAAAGTAGTTGAGTGGAGAGATCTACCCATTTTTAGATCTAATCACTAAAAGTGTAAACATCCCACTTAATCATTTAGTGGGAAGGTCTGTGACCCACGAGTGCAATAGTGGGTGATGAATCAGAATTGACTGACTGCCTCCTGGGAAGTCCTAAGTAAGGCATTTAGACTATGATTTGTACATGTAAAAAGTAGAGGAAGGCATAGGAAGAGATGCAAAAGAAAACATCTTTAAAAGGAATTATAACTTCTTGTGAGACAGGAATTCTTTATTCTTTGGAGTAGAGACTGGAGAAGAATCTGCTGGCTGGACCTCAGACCCTGCTCCTGGTGAAGCTGTTCTTAAATCTCTTCCTTTGGACTGATATGTGGTGAATGAAAAGGCTGACTCCTTTTCTGGATTTTCTGAAAAGACTAGCCTCAGGAGAGACCTACCTCTTTAGAGAGACTGCTCCAGGTCCTTTCTAAGACCTCTCAGGGTAAGAACTAATTCTTCCTATCTGGGTTAAGCCAGGGTCTGGGAGTAAATTACTTAGTGCTTAGGCTAGATATCTTACCCTATCCTCTCTCTGATTTTCTTACTTCACTCTGTCTATATTTTGTAAATAAATTGTAAATAAATTTCTTTGGAAAAAATTAAATTCCTGGCAACCCTATTTCAAATATGATCCAGTTATATATGGACCAACCTTTTTATATAATTAGCCCCCTTTCCCTCTCACAATTAAATTGTATTTTTTCACAATTTTTCACTTTCTGTGTATTATATTCTCTTGATTCTGTTTATTTCACTCTATATCAATTCCTAGAGGTTCTTCAGTTCATATAGAATCCAATCCTCTACTTCATCATTCCTTATAGCACAGTAGTATTCCATCATCATCACATACAACAATTTATTCAGCTATTCCCCAATCAAGGGGAACCCCCTCATTTTCCAATTTGTTGCCACCACAAAGAACACAGCTAGGAATATTTTTATACAAACATCTTTCATTATCCTCTCTTTTGTGTAAAAACCTAATAGTAGTATTTCTGGATCAAAGGGTATACATTCTTTTAAATCCCTTTGAGCATAGTTCCAAGTTGCCTTCCATAATGGTCAGATCAATTCACAACTCCTCCAGCAATGCATCAGTGTACCAATTTTCCCACAACCCTTCCAACATTTATTAATTTTCTTTAGTATCATATAGCTGATATGATAGGTATGAGGTGGTACCCTAGAGTTGTTTTGATTTGTATTTCTCTAATTATGAGAGAATTAAAACACCTTTTCATATGCTTGTTGAAAGATTTGATTTCTTTATCTGAAAACTGCCTATTCATGTACCTTGTCCATTTATCAATTGGGGAATGGCTTGATTTTTTTTTGTATAATTGCCTTAGAACCTTATAAATTTGAGAAATGTTGCATAATTTCTAACACTAGGAACTCAATTAAGAGAAACTGAGTCTCTAAGCCATAAAGAAAATAGGTTTATTTGAAGAGGGTCAGTCTCCCAATAAAGTCTAACTTCTAGTGAAGATCAAAAGACCTACATCATTGTAAGATGATTTCTTTTATCCCCAAAGACATAGACAAGTTTTATACCAGTGCAAAAATAGTACAAGACAATAGCTATACCCATCTATAAATAGAGGCACACCAAAGAAATGTTCCTTGGTTAGGACAACTAGGAAATACTTCTTATTACTACAAGAAGTCATTTGACAATGACTTAAGAATCATTTAATAGAAAAAGAAGAGCAGGATAGCCTGGTCTAGTGGGTGAGATTGGGTGGTACCAGGCTTTGAATCCAGGATCAAGTATTGTGAATTTTAGATTTACTCCACCCTGTTTAATCTTTAGAATTTTAGCAACCAGGGATGTATAAATCCGCCACTTAAGAATTAAGTTTTGGGGAGGATGGTCTATATCCCACGTGTTCTAGCAAGTGACAAATCATAAACAACTGAATGACCCCCTGGGCTGTCCTAAGCCAAGTTTCAGCCACCATTGGTACATGTAAGTCACAGGAAGTAATGTAAAGAACTGCCTTTATATTTTGCTTCACTTCCTATGAGAGGGAATTTGGCAGATTTTTGGGGTGGTTCTTGACTTGGAGGGTTGGAGAGTGGAGAACTGAGACTGCTTCCCATAGGTGACCAAGTGGTGAGTGTTAAGGCTCAATATTCTTTCCCTGACTTTCTGAAGGTGCCAGCCTCCAAGGAGGCCCCTCATCTTGGAGGAAGCCTTGTGACTGAAAGCTGAGCTAGATTTAATCTTCTTGGAAGGCCTCTTGGCTGAGGCCTTCTTAAGCCTACAAAACCTCCTCTTAAGCCTACAATTAAAACAGCTGCTGGATCAAGTGAATATAAAACATTTTTTTTTCTTTTCTCATTAAATTGAATTGAACACAGCCATCTTTAACCTTAAGAGAGAGTATCCTAAGGTCAGCTGGGGAAGCTATTTCTAAATCTCCCTTGCTTAGGGAAAAAAACAACCCAATTAGCTGACCCTCACTGATAATACTAGGTGGCTAGATTACTCTTTTTTTAAAATAATATTTTATTTGATCATTTCCAAGCATTATTCATTAAAGACAAAGATCATTTTCTTTTACTCCCCCCCACCCGCCATAGCCGAGGCTTTATTCCACTGGGTGTCACATGTGTTCTTGGTTCGAACCCATTTCCATGTTGTTAATATTTGCATTAGAGTTTCATTTAGAGTCTCTCCTTGGTCATGTCCCCTCAACCACTGTATTCAGGCAGTTGCTTTTCCTCGGTGTTTCTATTCCCATAGTTTATCCTTTGCTTATGCATAGTGTTTTTTCTCCTAGATCCCTGCAGAGTCTTTTTGTCCATTATCTCTTTGGGGTACAAACCCAGCAGTGCTATAGCTGGATCAAAGGGTAGACATTCTATTGTCGCCCTTTGGGCATAGTTCAAAATTGCCCTCCAGAATGGTTGGATCAGTTCACAACTCCACCAGCAATGAATTAATGTCCCTACTTTGCCACATCCCCTCCAGCATTCATTACTTTCCCTTGCTATCATGCTAGCCAGTCTGCTTGGTGTGAGGTGATACCTCAGAGTTGTTTTGATTTGCATCTCTCTGATTATAAGAGATTTAGAACACGTCTTCATGTGCTTATTAATAGTTTTGAATTCTTTATCTGAGAACTGCCTATCTATGTCCCTTGCCCATTTATCATTTGGAGAATGGCTTGATTTTTTGTACAATTGATTTAGCTCTTTATAAATTTGAGTAATTAAACCTTTGTCAGAGGTTTCTAAGAAGATTTTGTCCCAATTTGTTGTTTCCCTTCTGATTTTAGTTACATGGGTTTTGTTTGTACAAAAGTTTTTTAATTTGATGTAGTCAAAATTATTTATTTTACATTTTGTGATTCTTTCTATGTCTTGCTTGGTTTGAAAGTCTTTCCCCTCCCAAAGGTCTGACATGTATACTATTCAGTGTTTACCCATTTTCTTAAAGATTCCTTCTTTATGTTTAAGTCATTCACCCATTTTGAATTTATCTTGGTGTAGGGTGTGAGGTGTTGATCTATTCCTAATCTCTCACATACTGTCTTCCAATTTTCCCAGCAGTTTTTATCTAATAGTGGATTTTTGTCCCAAAGGGGATCTTTGGGTTTATCTTATACTGTCTTGCTGAGGTCGCTTTCCCCCAGTCTATTCCACTGATCTTCCTTTCTGTTTCTTAGCCAGTACCAAATTGTTTTGATGACTGCTGCTTCGTAATACAGTTTAAGGTCTGAGACTGCAAGGCCCCCAACATATGTGCTTTTTTTTCATTATTTCCCTGACCTTGATCTTTTGTTATTCCAAATGAATTTTGTTATGGTTTTTTTCTAAATCAGTGAAGAAATATTTTGGGAGTTCAATGGGTATGACACTAAATAGATAAATAAGTTTGGGTAGGATGGTCATATTTATTATATTGGCTCTTCCTATCCATGAGCAGTTAATGTTTTTCCAATTGTTCAAATCTAGTTTTAGTTGTGTGGAGAGTGTTTTATAGTTGTGTTCATATAGTTCCTGTGTTTGTCTCGGGAGATAGATTCCTAGGTATTTTATTTTGTCTAAGGTGATTTTGAAAGAGATTTCTCTTTCTAGTTTTGGCTCTATTTTGTTTGTTTTTTCAAAGTACCAGTTTCTTGTCTTATTTATTAAATCAATTTATTAATCAATTTATTAAATTAAATTTATTAAATCAATTTATTAAATCAATAGTTCTATCACTTTCGATTTTATTAATTTCTCCCTTAATTTTTAAGATTTCTAGTTTGGTTTTCTGCTGGGGGTTTTTAATTTGATCACTTTTGAGTTTTTTTATTTGCATTTCCAATTGATTGATCTCTTCTCTCCCTAGTTTGTTGATAAATGCACTCAGGGATATGAATTTACCTCTGATTACTGCTTTGCCTGCATCCCAAAAGGTTTGACAGGATGTCTCGCCATTGTCATTTTCCTTGATAAAATTATTAATTGTTTCTATGATTTCTTCTCTAACTAAACAATTTTGGAGTATCATATTGTTTAATTTACAATTAGTTTTTGATTTGGTTTTCCATGTACCTTTACTGATCATCATTTTATTGCCTTGTGATCTGAGAAGGCTGCATTTATTATTTCTGCTTTTCTGCATTTGTGTGCTATGTTTCTGTGACCTAATGCATGGTCAATTTTTGTGAATGTGCCATGTGGTGCTGAGAAGAAGATGTATTCCTTTTTATCCCTATTTATTTTTCTCCATATGTCTATTAATTCTAATCTTTGTAAGATTTCATTTACTTCTTTCACCTCTTTCTTATTTATTTTTGGTTTGATTTATCTAAATTTGATAATGGTTGGTTTAAGTCTCCCACTAATATGGTTTTACTGTCTATTTCTCCCTTCAATTCACCTAGTTTCTCCATTAGAAATTTGGGTGCTATATTATTTGGTGCATACATGTTGATTAGTGATATTTACTCATTATCTAAAGTCCCTTTTAACAAAATATATTTACCTTCCCTATCCCTTTTGATCAGGTCTATTTTTGCTTTGGCTTTATCAGATATCATGATTACCACTCCTGCCTTCTTTCTGTCAGTTGAGGCCCAGAAGGCCTTACTCCATCCTTTAATTCTGACCTTGTGGGTGTCAACCCGCCTCATGCGTGTTTCTTGAAGACAACATATGGTAGGGTTTTGGATTCTAATCCATTCTGCTATTCGTCTATGTTTTATGGGTGAGTTCACCTCATTCACGTTCAATATTATGACTGTCATTTGTGGACTCCCTGGCATTTTGATATCCTTCCCTAGTTCTAACTTTTTCTTCTTCAGCTCTACCTTTTAGTCCAGTGATTTACATTAAATTGGTCCCCCTTGTCCCCTCCCTTGATATGTTTCCCTTTTTAGTCCCTCCCTTTTTGTTCCCTCCCCCTTCCCCCCCCTCTTTCCTTCCCCTTTTGTTTTCCCTCTCCCCCTCCCCCTCTTGGTTTTCCCTTTTCCCTACCCTTGTTGGGTAAGATAGAATCCAAGATCCCAATGGATCTGGATGTTTTTCCCTCTCAGAGTTGATTTCACTGAGAGTAAGGTTTAAGTAGAAATTCTCTTCCTCTCCTTCTTATGGGAGTTTTCTTCCCCTCCCCTTCCCATGTGAATCTTTGTGTGAGAAAGATTATTCTATTTGGTCTTTTTTTCTCCCTATTTACACATTACATTTTCCCCACATGTTAGTATACATAGATTGATATAAATGTAGTCCTTATAGAAGAGAGTTTGACTAAAAGAAGAAGATAACATTTTTTCCTTTTCCCTTTCCTTCATATTTACCTTTTTAGGTATTCTATGCTCTTTGATTTTCGATATCGAACTTTCCACAGAGCTCTGGTCTTTTCATTGCAAAAAGTTGGAAATCTATTTTGTTGAATGCCTATACTTTCCCTTGGAAGTATATAGTCAGTTTTGCTGGATAGCTGATTCTTGGTTGAAGACCCAGCTCTCTTGCCTTTCTGAAGATCATGTTCCATGCCTTACGATCATTTAGAATAGAACTTGCAAGGTCTTGTGTGACCCTGATTGGCATTCCTTTATATCTAAATTGTCTTTTTCTGGCTTCTTGCAGGATTTTTTCTTTTGTTTGAGAGCTTTGGAATTTGCAATTACATTCCTGGGAGTTGTCTTTTGGGGGTTTAGTGTAGAGGGTATTCTGTGAGCTCTGTCAATGGCTGTATTGCCCCCTTGTTCTAGAATCTCTGGGCAATTTTCTTTGATTATCTCTTGTATTACAATGTCAAGTTTGTTGTTTATTTCTGGCTTTTCGGGAAGTCCAATTATTCTTAAATTTTCTCTTCTCCCCATATTTTCCAAATCTGTCACTTTGTCAGTGAGATATTTTGTGTTTTCTTCTAATTTCTTGGTCTTTTGGCTTTGATTTATTAGTTCTTGCTTTAAAGCCTGGTTTTCTTATACAGTTTGATCAAACTGGTTTTGTAGATGCTTGAATTTCTTTTGCATTATTTCCCACTTTTCCTCCCAGAGGGTTTCCATCTTTTTGTTCATTTCATATTCAAATTCTTCATGGGTTTGTGGAGGGTTTCCATTTCATTTGGAAGGTTTCAGAGCATTTGCTTGTGTTTCCTATTCTATCTCCTCTGTGTTTTGTATTTTTGCTCCATAAAATGTGTCCAAAGTCGCCCCCTTCTTCTTGTTTCTTTTGGAATTTGGGGGCTTTTGTGCTTCTGTGTAGTTTGCCATCTTCATCTGATTGGGGTGGATTAGCTTTTCTTATCTCTGTCTGGCTTTCAGAGGTTTTAGCCCTAGGCAGATTATCCATTCTATGCAGTTGTTATTCTGTCTTCCCGTGGAGCCAGGAATTGCTGGTGTGTCCCTGTTACTGCCCTCCTCTCCTTGGCACCCCCTTGATGCTTCTCCATTGCCTTACTTCCACTCTCTGAGCCTAGCTTGGCCCTTGTTCTTGTGCCTTAGCCTGTCATCTGCAGCACTCTTTGGGGGGAGGGGCTGAGGCTTCCTGGAGCTCCAAGGGCTCCTAATGAGATTAGCTTTCCTTTTGGTTGAATTTAATATGCCTTGAGGCAGGGACTTTATTTTTCCTGGGACTCCAATGGAAGGATCCAGCAAAGGGGGTTACAAGCTTCCCCCTCTCTCTCTGTTTCCCTGCTGTCAGGGTGCCGCCTCGACTGGGTCAGGTTGTTTTCAGGATGTGGCCTTCAAAATAGCCAGCTCCTGAGGCCCTTTTGCCAGCCCTGAGGGTTGCTGTTGTTCCAGATGACCCTGCTCTCTGAGGGGGAGGGGGCACGGCTTCCCAGAGCTCTGAGGGCTCCTCCCAGGGGGTTAAGAACTCCCCAGTCTCTATCTGTTTTCCCAGCTGTATGGGATCCCCCTTGACTGGGTCAGGTTATTTTCAGGAAGAGGCCGTCAGAATAGCAGGCCGTGGGGCTCTGAGGTTGCCTCTGCTGCCTCAGACTTGGACTCGGTGCTCTGGGTAGGGGGGATAGGTCCTAAGACCTTCCTTCTGCCTACCCCTTAGGTCTGAGTGGTCTCGGGTTCTGGCTTTTGTGGGAGCTGTACCTTTTGATTCAGGTCCAGGTCCAGGAGGAGGACTCCTGGGGTCTATGTTGTTGATCATTTTGGATTTCGGTGCCCTAGGAGCATTTGGTTTGAGATCAGTAAGGAAGTGTTTCAGGAGATCTGGACTTTAACTTTCTCTAAGCCGCCATCTTGATGGGAAGTCTAGATTACTCCTAACTAGCTGTGAGGAAAGAAAAAAATACCTGTAGAAAGTTTTAGCCTTGTCCTGCTTCTAGAGGTCTAATTTCCTTTTCTTTTTCCAAGTTCCCATGTGTCTCTAGTTTTTTTTTTTTTAATTTAAGTGATAAGTAAAAAAAAAACAAAACAAAAAAAATAAACTGGTGAGGCCATCTAGGAAAAATAGAGGCTTTGCTCAAAGAAGGAAACAGTTTTACCCTGAAGGGGAAGGAAAGAACCCTTGTGACCCCTCCCAAATTAAATAAAACAAACAAACACAGCTTCAGCCTCAGGAAAAAGGCTTTGTTTCCTGTCCCCTTTGGCCTTGATGAGTTGATTGGATTAAAAGGCTTTTAAAAGAGACTATGCCCTTACCTTTTGCTTTCACACCTGACTTTAACCCCTAGCTAGTAGCTACATCTACTGACTAAAACCAGGATTATAAATAATTTAGAAAAAATGTAGAAAAATGAATACTACATTCTATGAAATTTTCAGGGTATTTGAATAAATAGGGACATTAAAGATTTCGGAATGCCTCCCATTCCTTATGTTATTAGGTCATTATATTTTTTTTACTCCTAAATGTTGTGACAAGAAATGCTGCCCAGTGAAAATTTTGAGCTAAAATGTAGGCAGACATATAAAACCAATTGGATAATTTTAAATAATTCTTAAAGGGTCAAATGGCAAATAATGACCCCACCCAAAACATATGTGACTTTTAAAAGCCTGTTTCTGAATCTCTAAAGGAGGAAAATCCTTTTCCCATAATGGAGATGGAAGACACCTCTCCTATAGCTCAGCTGCAGGACTGCTTCTTTCATGGTCTGCAACTCTTGACTGAACTTAATTCCCAAGACCCTTCTCCTGAAATCCCAGTTTCTCCTGAAATCCCAATTTCTCCTCTTCCTTCTCCCACTCCAAAACCAATTCCAGCCCCAAGGAAATCTTATGTTTCTAACAAAACTGTTTCTAGTCAAACTGACTCACCCTTATCAAATTCAACTATTGGCCTTTTCCCCCTAAGAGAAATACTCAAAATGGGATGCAGTGGGGATGTGGTGACTCTAAGGCACCATATACCATTTACTCCCCAAGAAATAAATAAATTCACACAAAATGTTCCCATATATGAACAGGATCCCTTTATGGCAACAAAAAAGATGGCAGACATATTTTTTCAGTTTAATCCATCTTACAAAGATGTTGAAAATTTGCTCCAGGCTTTCTTAATGGAACAGAGAAAAATAAAATAATTTCTCAAGTCAATAAAGTCCAGGGGCACAATGCAGCACACTGACCATCTCAAGATCCTGAATGGGACTGTAATAACTCTGAAGATTGTTTACAATTATATTTTTGTAGGGAGGCAATACTAACTGCTATGAGAGAGTACTCTGAAAGCACAGATAAATGGATAGAATTTGAAGAACTTATGCAAAATGATGTTGAGACACCCTCCAGATTCATGGATAGACTAATTGAGTGTGGGGGGTGATAACTAGATTTTGACCTTTTTAAAGAAAATTGCATAAGACAAATTAGAAGACACTTTGTTAATAAGTCTTGCAAGGTGATCAGGGATTATTTTAGAACTCATTGCCCAAGGTGACCTGAAATGGATCTTGATGATTTGAGAAAAAAACTGCTGTATATGTTTCAAAGGGAAATAAAGAACAAAGAAGAAGGGACTAATGATTTCATGGAGACAATTAGGAAAGAATTGAAATATTTAAGAGATGAGATTGATAAACTGGAAAAAGGGCATGATACTCAACCAATGGCACTTACTCCTCTCCAAGAATTTAACTATTGATCCATTACATGCCAATTCTGTGAGAAGGACAACAGAAGGATGGAGGGTAAAAATTTATTCAAAGCAATCAGAAATAATATGCAGTTTATTAACAGCTATAGAAATTATAATTATAGAAATAACTATAATAATGATAATAGAAACCACAACTTTAGGAATGAAAATTATAGGAATAGAAATTGGGGGGAAAATTCAGACTAAATTACCCAACAACAATTTAACTTAAATGGAGCTCATCCAAAAACTAGTAAAGGTGCTATTGTCCCTCCACATGGGGCATAAGGTGGTGCCCCTTCGGATTCTATTGTTTTTGTAGATATTAACACTTTTCATTTTGTCTCCCCTCCACATGATTGCAAAGAAGAAGAAAGATAGAAAAAGTGGATTTTGAACACAGAACCCCTGTGATTATGAAATATACACATTTTTAACATTTTTATTTTTCTTCCATATTGATGGATCTGTACTATTTTGTTGCATTTTACTTGTGCCATACAGTATTTGTTTTTTTCTCCCATTTTTTTGCATTTGAAGCATATGTCACCAGTATTGAAACTGATTGAATTTATCCTATCACATGCATTGGAGATAATAACACATAGAAAAGTGGATACATTTTTTGGGAACACATTAAATTCTTGAATTTTATTTTATTATTGCTTTTCTTTTAGTTTGATTAGAATATTTGATTTTTTCCCTTTTCTCATTTCTTGTACTTAATGTATATACAATCATTATTATTTTTTTTATTCTGCAGTAATATAAATTTGAAATATATAGATATAGATATAGATATAGATACTTGCTATTATATTAATGCATGCCCAATAGCTTTAAACTGTGGGAACCTGCCATTTATTGATAAATATAACGGAACTGTGAGTAATGCTTGGGTCTGATTCTAGGAAATGGGATAAAAAAAGGAGCTCAGACTTTATCTATACAGTGCTGTAGGAGCACGGACTTAACCTGAATAGTGCCAAAAAGAGCTCACAGGTCAAAAAGAAAGAAACTGATCCAGGTAGAATTAATGTACTTCTGAGCCAATACAAAAGGACTTGAATCTAGTGTGAGAATCAAGGTTGTGACACTTGACATATGTTAATACCTAGGACTTCCTTGTATCCACACTCTTTGTGAAATATTCATAGAAAAGTACGAAGTTTGGCTATCATTCTGGTTCCCCTCATCCCTAAGATGTATACTACATCACAAGTGCAGGATGGTGCATTATATAGCAAATATGAAGGCCATCGTCCCAAACTGAGACCTATACTAACAATGATTAACTAGATACAAGCACTTATCTTACTTTAAAATTTCTATTAAAATAATCACAAAAGGCCTACTAAAATCATCACTTATGCTAACATTATTAACTATATTAAAATTATAATTATGATTAATTCAATATTGTTAATAACATTAAAATCTAATCCTCATATAAGGGTGTAGGGGATTTTTCACTCACAGAAATTAGACCTTCATCAGAGGTTTTTGTTATGAATTTTTTCCCACTTTATTGCTTCCCTTCTAATTTTTGTTGCATTGTTTTTTGTACAAATATATTTTAATTTAATGTAATAAAAATTTTACAAATAACATTTTGTAGTGCTCTCTCACTCTTGCTTGTTCTTAAATTCTTTCCTTTCCCATATATCTGATAGGTACATTATTCTAGGTTCACTTAATTTATAAAATTTCCCCATCCACTTTACTTAAAATGATCAAGTTTAGTGACATATCATTAAAGGTAAAGTAAGTCCTAATAATTGCTTTCATTTTTCTTCTTTGGAGACAAATACACATTTTTCATTTTTGATACTGGTAATGTGATATTTTTTTGTTTGTATAAAATCAAACTAATTGGTGGTTTATCTATTATCTCATTATAAAAGAAACCTTAATTTTTATTTACAAGTCCAATAGTTTTCTTCCAGTTTCATAGCACTGCTGGGTTTGTACCCCAAAGAGATAATAAGGAGAAAAATGTATAAAAATATTCATAGCTGCACTCTTTGTGGTGGCAAAAAATTGGAAAATGAGTGGATGCCCTTCAATTGGGGAATGACTGAACAAATTTTTCTAAGATTTCATTCATATCTCTTACCATTTTCTTATTTATTTTTTGGTTTGATTTATCTAGTTCAGATAGAGGAAGGTTCAGGTGTCCCACTAGTATAGTTTTTCTAGCTATTTCATCCTTGAGCTCCATTAGTTTCTCCTTTAGAAATTTGGATGTTATGCCATTTGGTGCATACTTGTTGAGTACTGATATTTCCTCATTGTCTATACTGCCTTTTATCAGGATGTAATTACCTTCCCTATCTCTTTTAACTATATTTATTTTTACTTTGGTTTTCTCAGATATCATGATTAAGACCACTGACTTCTTTTTATTAGTTGATGCCCAAGCGATTTGGCTCCATCCTCTTACTTTCACCTTATGCATATCTATCTTCCTCATGTGCGTTTCTTGTAGATAGCATATGGTAGGGTTTTGGATTCTAATCCACACTGCTATTCACTTGAGTTTTATGGGTGAGTTCATTCCGTTCACATTCAGAGTTATTATTACTAGCTGTTTATTTCCAGCATTTTAATTTCCACTCCTGATCCAGCCTTTTCTTCTTTCACTATTTGCTTCTACACCAATGTTTGTTTTTAATTGGTCCCCCTAGTTCCCACCATTATTTTATTTCCCTTTCTACCCCCTCCTTTCTTATTACCCCCCTTATTTTCCCTGTAGTCTTTCTAAAATTATGCACCACTCTCTCCCTCCCTTGTACTGCTTCCCTCCCCACCAGTTCACTTGTTACCCTTCTACTTCTCTATAGGATGCAAATCAATTCTCTGCCCCCATGAATTGGATTGTTCTTCCCTCTTTGGGCCAATTTCAAAGCATGTAAGAGTTGAGTATTTCCTATCTCCAACCTCTTTACCCTTCCAGTATATTGATGTTCTCCCCCCTCCCGCCATGAGCTTCTTTGTGACCTATGAATTTACCCCCATTTGTTTCTTTTCCCATTTATTTTAGTATTAACCTCTTTTTTTAGCTCTAGTTGTATATATATATATATATATATATATATGTATATATATATATGTGTATATATATGTGTATGTATTTATCCATGCATATATCTATATACCTATTTATGTCTTGTCCTTTCATCCTATAGAATTTGTCACTATTCCCTCTAAGTGTAATTCTTCTAGCTTCCCAGGTGATAACCACAGTTTTTAAGAGTTACCAATGACCCTTTTTCTTATAGGGATATATATCATTTTAACTTATTGAGTTTCTTAATTATTTTTTCTTGTTTTGTTTTGTTTTTCTTTTTTCCCTCTTTTTAAATTACCTTTTGATGATTCTCTTGAGTTCTGTGTTTGGATGTCAAATTTTCTATTCAGGTCTGGCCTTTTCTTTGCAAATTCTTGGAATTCTTCTATTTTGTTGAATGACCATATTTCTCCCTGTTAGAATATAGTCAGTTTTTCTTGGTAGTTGATTCTTGGTTGTAGACATAGTTCTCTTGCTTTCTGTAATATCAAATTCCATGCCTTTCGGTATTTCAGTGTGGATACAGCAATATCCTGCATTATACTCAATGTGGTTCCATGGTAACTGAATGACTTCTTGGAAGTTTGTAATATCTTTTCTTTGGTCTGATAGTTTTTGAATTTGGCTATAACATTCCTGGGTGTTGTCAGTTGGTGATTAAGTACAGGAGGTGATCTGTGGATTCTTTCAATCTCCACTTTTCCATCTCGTTCTAGTATATCGGGGCAGTTTTCTTGAAGAATTCCCTGTAGTATTGTGTCCAGGTTTTTCCTTTGGTCATGGTCTTCTGGTAAACCAATGATTCTTAAATTGTCTCTCCTTGAATTATTTTCTAAATCCTCTGTTTTGTGAATGGGATGCTTCATATTTTCCTCAATTTTTTCATTTTGTTTTAATAATGCCCTGCTGCCTTGTGAGGTCACTTAATTCTAGTTGTTATATTCCAGTTCTTAAAGACTGGATTTCACCCTTGGCTTTTTGGTCATCTTTCTCATTCTGGTCTGATTTTCTTTGGAGGCCATCTTTCATCCTCTTTAACTCATATTTCATCTCCTTTGCCACATTTTCCAGCTGATTGATTTTGGCTTTCAAGACACTGTTTTCTGTTTCCAGATGACTTATCTTGCTGTTAAAGTTTTCTTCAGCCTCTATTAACTGTGTTTTGAATTACATTTTGAGTTCTTCCTCAGCCTGTATCCAATTCACTGGGATTTCTGATTTATCGTTTGCTGAACCCTCTCCCTCTGTCCCATTTGCTGTATAGAAGCTATCTATTGTAGTTTCTTCTTTTTCTGTTGTTTTCTCATATTCACCCCTTCTTTACTCCCTGTATTTTTCTGTGCTCTTACTCCTCTCATTCTTTTGGTTTTGGGGGCTTCTGTCAGTCTCCCCTCTTCAAGCTTTGATAGAAGATCTCTAGGTGCAGTCTCTGGGAGAGGGTTATTGGGGTTTGAGCTTCTCTGTCTTCTGGAGGCTTTTAATTGGATTAAAGTCCAGCAGTCAGAGGGAGGGGTGTGGAGCCTTGGCTTCCCTGATTTCTGAAGACTTTTGAGAGGATTAAGTTCAGCTTGGTTGGGCTGGGTGTGCTCTGAGGCCAACACTTCATGTAAAGCTGGAGCAAATATGGAGGATCTCTACAGCTCTGGCCAAGCAAACAGCTCTCTCTATCTCCCTCTCTAGCTCCTTCCCTGGCATTTGTGTTTGATGCTTTGAGCTTGGCACAGCCCTGCCCACAAGGTACACCCTTCAGACCAGCACCTTTGCCCACCCAGAAGTTACTGCTGCCACTGGAGTCTCAGTACTCTCAGTGGGCAGTGGGATGGGTCCTGGGATCTTCCTTCTGCCTTCCCCTTAGACCCATGTATTCTCGGATTCCAGCTTTTGAGGGGGCTTATCTTTTGAATTGAGTTCAGCAGGTGGGTTCCTTGGCTATGTATGTTTGTTAGGTTTGATTTTCAATCCCCTAGGAACATTCAGTTTGTGATCAGTGAGGAAGGGTATTTGGAGGTCTGAACTTCTGCTCCTTCTAAGCCTCCATCTTGACATTGCCTCCCCACCACCTAATTTTAATCACTCCTTTATACATTTTTGGAAGTTTTTTCTTCATGTCACTTGGCATTTATGTTTGAAACAGTGACATTTAAAAATAATGTTATATTTTAATTAATCAATATTATATCGATGATAATGGAAAATGTTTCATTTATGTTAATTTTTAACTATATAGTAAAATTCATCATATAATTGAATTTCAGGTATTTTAAAATTTATATTAGTAGTGTGAAAATTGGTAATTTCTCAGACAATAAAAAATACTAAGCTTTGTTCTGTCATTCCGATCATAAGATAACCTCTTCCTAGATGTCTAGGAGATGCTATATCTGTACATTCTGGAATAAAGTATTACACTCTTTCTGTCTTTTCTTCACAATGTCCAATTTGATCACTGTGGTTTATGAAGAATAACATGTAATTTCCAATGTCAATGGCCTGAATTCCATCATAATGGCTCAATTTTCACAAACCAATTTTATCACTTATTCAGTCATTTGTTCAGTTATTTTTTCTAAACTTATTTCTGACTAAATTTATATAATTATCTAGCAATGAGTACTTTTATTCCATTCTACAATATGAGTTTTTTACAAATTTCATTCTGTGTTAAAAATTTTCTTTTACATATGATATATCCTTTGGTAAGTATTTATTATCCTATTTTACTATTGCTTGGTAAAGGGAAGACTAGTTGTTCCCAAAGTTTTCTGTAGGTCTGTGGCCTGTTTGTTATGTATTCTAAGGCTCTTTCTTTTTCAAACATTTCTATTTTTTAAAAGAAAATGTCCATCTTTCCTTATCTACTGTTTATAAAGTTTTATTAAGATATTTTCAAGTCCCATCATGGTTAATTTTAGAGATTTGAAATATGTTGAAAAACTAATAATTATTTTAAGTATTTTAGTATGACTTTTTAATTCAGCTTTTTAGAATATTGTAAGTCTTTAAACATATTTGGTAACAGAACAAGTAAAATGAAATTAAATGAAATTTAAGTAATTTAAATGCTCATGTTAAATTATTCAATGTCCATTTGTCAAAAAATAAGGCTAATGACATTCAAAAAGCAACAAGAAAGATATAACTTAAAAATTAACATTCTCCACCCTCATATATATATATATATATGTTTATATATAAATTTTCTCTTTGCTATTTTATACATATATCGCATCTGTAGGAAATCAAAATAATTATAATCTACATTTATTTGTTTAATTGAATGTTAACTTCAAAGTTTCTAAAAATATTTTGATACATTCAAATAAAATAAAGAGTTAAATGAACTACTGAATGTGTTTTGGGTGGAGTTATATGGCTTGATCTTATGAAAATTCATTCAGTGATTAACAACATATGTTGGCTTATCTCCATCTCGTAAAAAGAAACAAACAAACAAAAAAACAACACTTAGTATTAAAAAATATATAAATTTTTAGAAGATTAGTATCTTAAGATCAGAAAGAGCCATAATGGGGATAAAACTCACTCTCCCTCCCTAGTCTGAAAATATATCATGTATTGCATTTATGGTTCTTCAACATATTGCCATGAAAAAAATTCTTTCTATGTAGATATCAAATATTATAGATATCTCATTTTACATGGAGACATTTTACATATATTTGTAATTGAATAATTAATGAGTGAGAAATTGTGAAAGGCTTCATGATAATTAGCAAAGGCAGTATAATAAGTAAAATTGATTAGGGGAACCTTACACAAATATTACCATTTCAATAATGAGTTGTTCTTTTTAAATCTGGGATTTGAGATATTTCTATATATGTGTGTGTGTGAATGTGTGTGTATGTGTGTATGCGCATGTCTGTGTGTCTAAGTGGCATACTTCATTGCTGAATTTTTCAAAGTTAACAAACTGGTAGGTAGTTTGCCAGTATTTGGAGGTCTAATTATTTTTATATCTTTGGAAAATCATGACTTTTGCTAAGAAATATGGAGTCAGAATTTGGTCTTTGAGGAAGATAGAAGTATTTTACTAGTAATTCATAAGTGATTATAAATCATCAAGGCAAATTATTAGATGTCTTAACCCCTCCACTTTTTAAAAAATAAGCTAAACTTATAGTTACCTCCAATGCAATAACCATTCTACCATTCATTATATAGATGTTGTGAAAGGTTTTGTTTCTTATTGTATCTAACTCATTGTCATTGTGTTGTACAAGTGAAGTAAATTTAAATTTAAATAGACACTGAAATTATATTTCTTTCCAGTTTAAAAAAAAAGAGGAATTCAAATCTAACTAGAGGCATCATGGGAAATCACTTCATAGCTACACTTCCAGAAGCAGAATCATCACAAATAAGATTCATTTATAACAGCACAATCTTTCATGAGTTTAACATAAGTGACAGAAGGTAACATTTATAACCATGAAGAAAATCAGTAATTTTTTACATTTTTCTTTTTCATTTCTCATTTCTTTAATTCTCAAATATCTCTAGTAAATTATCTGATGTTATATTTTTGTTTTATTTTTGTTTGTTTAATTTTTTTTTTACTGTTTCCTCATATAATCTTAGTCTTTTGGAAATTGATTTCAATTGACTAAAGGAATCTGAAATTTCCAATATATTTTAGTTTTTCAGTTTTTCCCCCATATTTTGGTAGTTAATCCTCCACTCAGTTGTCAAATTAAATTTTTATTGTCAATAATTAATAATATAATTCATTCCCAATATATTCATAAATGAAAGTCCTGCATATCATCCAAGAACTAATATAAAATCCTCTGCTGGTTATTCAAAGCTCTACAGAAAATGATACTATCCTATATTATCATTCTTCTTACATTTTGTCCTTTCTTCATATATTCCTTTTTTCCAAAATTTCTTAAAACCTTTTTACTCTGATCTCCTTCCTCTTTCTCAATGAACACATTATATCTCTTGACTCCAGTTATTTTCACTATCCATTTGTCACACCTAAAATTTTAGTCAATATTCACTACATATTTTGATTTATATCACAACTAATTTCTTCTACATTGTTTAGGAAACTTTTCTAATCTCTTCCCTTAATTGATTATTTCCAATTCATCCTGTCTGTATCATGAGTGTACATAGTTATTGTTCATCTCTCCACCATTTAACTGAGAGCTCATTGGTAGCAGGGATTGGCTGTTTTTTGCTATTCTTTGCATCCCCATAACTTAGGAGAATACCTAGAATATTCTAGGAGCATAATAAATATATATTGACCATTTCCTTTTTCATTATTCTAATTGGACAGTATGACACTCAATTGGTCTGCTGAGAAAACTAGCTAGACATTGATGTAACATCCCCCTCCTTAAAGAAAAGGATAACTACCTCTGGTATGATGACTTGACAACTTTAGGGTGTCTGTCAGTCAACTTACTGTGACTCCAAAAACCTGTATCATGCACATCGTCCTGGTAAAATTTTCTCATAGAATGGCTAAATAAATATATCTGAAGGAAACTGACAGACCTCAAAGTTATTAATGAGTTAAGGGAATTATTAGACCAATCATATGAAGACTTCACCCAAAGGAGTGGATGGTTGAGAGTAATTATTCCAGTGGTAATGAAGGCACTAATTTAGTTACTTTGCAGCCCGTAGAGGTTGTTCAGACATCAAAAATGTGAAGGTCCTGGGCTATTACCTTGTTACCTTGAGTTTTGTCTTTCCACTTGACTTTTATGTGCCTGAAAGAGAGTGAAGCTGATCACTTTGTGCAAATCCAATTCATGAATCAAAACATCACCCACTAGGGGGAGGAGCCAATATTGTCACTTAGTAACAATGAAAGTTGAAACTACTCTGGCAATCCATTCAAACCAATCTTTAAAAAGCATCACAAAAATTTTCCATTAAAAACCAATAGCAAGATAGAGTAGGGCAGCTCTCTTGCTGAACAAGGCTTGAAATCTAGACAGAGAGAGTGAATTTTCATGGGATAGGGGTGAACCAGAAGCAAAACTGCATACACAAGACTGATTGACTGACCACCCTTTCACTTACATCACTAGGTTCCAAGACTAGGAATAGGCCAACTTTGGGATCTCAGGACCTTGCCTACACCAATAATAGAGCACCCTGTAACCTAGACATGTGCACTTGACATCCCTTCCCCTGGCACCAGCCCACAGTGAGGGCCAGAAATCCATAATACTTGGCCCTTTCAAGCAGACACTGTGGTAAAGACCTTAGCCCCAGGGCAAAATATTTCAGAATGCTGAGACATGCAAGTCATTAGTAGAAGAGATAGAATCAGTAGTTTTCAAAACTCTCAGTCCATAGGCAAAAAAGTCTGAGAAAATGGGCAAACAGCAAAAGAATTACCTGCTCCTAGAAAAAATTTATGGAGACAAACATCATAGCTTATAACTGCAAAGGATGGTGAGATCCAAGCAACCACATACAGTATTTTAAAACAAAAGCAACAAAAAAGGAAATTTGTCTCAGGCTGTGGAAGAAGTAAAAAAGAAATTCAAGAATCAAATTAGAGATATTGAAGGAAAATGGGAAAAACAAATTAAAATAATGCAAAAAGAAATGAACAGCTTAAAAAGCAAAATTGTTCAAGTGGGAAAAGAGGCACAAAAATTCAATAAAAAAAGAGAGTTTTATGAAAAGTAGAGTAGATCAAAAGGTCATGGAAGACATTCTTTAAAAATTAGAACTGGATAAATATAACCTAATGACTTTATGACACATCAAGAAACAAGAAAACAAAATCAAAAGGATGAAAAAATAGAAGAAAATATTAAATAGCTCATTCAAAAAACAACTGACCTGGAAAAAATGAAACAACTTATGACTTATTGGACTACCTAAAAGTCATGATTAAAAAAATTCTTGAGGCCATATTATAAGAAATTATTAAAGAAATACACCTTGATATTCTTAAACAAGAGGGTAAAACAGAAATTGATAGAATCCATAGATCATCTCCTATAATAAATCCGCAAATGAGAACTCCGAAGAATGCTATAGCCAAGTTCAAGAGCTCCCCAATCAAGGAGAAAATACTGCAAGCAGTCAGAAAGAAATGTTTTAAATATCATGGAACACAAGTCAGGATTACACAGATTCTGGTGGCTTCCACATTAAATGAATAGAAGGCTAAGAATACGATGTTCTATATGAAAAGGGAACTAGGTTTACAACCAAGAATCACCTAACCATAAAAACTTATGATATTCTTTCAAAGGAAAGCATAGTTAGTTAATATAGTATATTTCTAAGCATTCCTGAAGACCAGAGTTAAAAAAAAAACTTGATATTCAAATACAAAATTCAAGAGAAGCATAAAAAACTAAATATAAAAGAAAAAACACTTAAAGGTTTCAGTAAGATCAATTATTTATGTTGTTAAGTTTAAATTTAACTATCCCCTGATTGTCAAAATGAAATTAATTAACTTTGGCCTGATTGTGAAAATTAAATTAATTCCCCTGTCCATTTTTGGATTTAATCACCAAAAGTATAAACACCCTACTTACAATTGAGAGGGGAGATTTGCCCATTTTTATATCTAATCATCAAAAGTATAAATATGCCACTTAATCGTTTAGTGGGAAGTTCTGTGACCTGTGTGTGCAATAGTGGGTGATGAATCAGGATCAAACTGACTGCCCCACGGGCCATCCTAAGTAAAGCTTCAACAATGATTGGTAGATGTAAAATTAGGGGAAAGCAAAGGAAGTTATGCAAAGAAAGTGTTTTTAAAAGGGAGTTACAACTTCCTGTGTGAGAGAGAGAGATCTTCAGAGATCTTCTACTGGCAGTTCTACTTGGAGTTCAACTTGGACTTCATCTTCTTCTGAAGTTCTGAGTTGCAGTTGGAGGCTGAAGAAGAATCTTCTGACTTGACCTGAGACCCTTTTCCTTGAATCTCTCCCTTTGGATTGACATGTGAGTGAAAAAGCTGAATCCTTTCCTGAATTTTCTGAAGAGACTAGCCTCAGGAGAAACCTACCTCTTGAGAGAGACATCTCCAGGTCCTCAGCTTTGCCATGGCCTCTCCAGCTAAGGATTAACTCTCCCTGCCTAAGTTGAGCCAGGGGCTGGGAGTAAATTACTTAGTGCTTAGGCTAGATATCTTACCCTATCCTCTCTTATTTTCTTACTTCATTCTTTCTATATTTTGTAAATAAATTGTAAATAAATCTCTTTGGAAAAAAATTAAATTCCTGGTGACCCTATTCTTAAATAATCTAGTCCAACCATTTTTTAAAAATAATATAACCTCTTTTCCCCCTAACATTTTATTGGCAACCACAGAAGTTCAATATCAAATGATGATATATATTAACATTAATATAGCATCAATAATTAATAACATTGATAAAATAAATAATTAATGTAAAATTATCAATAATAAAAATAAATATACATAGCTAGAGGTGTCAACTGCTTAGGATTATATGTAAAAAAATCTAGGCATGAGAAAGAGGATTGTAATAAGAGAAATAGGAAGAGGGAAGTAAATTATATGGTGTAAATTATATCAAAGAGGCTCAACAGAAAAAAAAATACTACTATAGTGGATGGTAGGATGAAAGTGGTGATGGGTAATACTTAAACTGTACTCTCATTGCAATTGACTCAAAGAAGGAAGTACAGCCAGATTCATTGTGGTATAGAATCCTCTTATGCTATAGAGAAGTAGAAGTGGAGGAATAAGAAAGGAGGTGGTGATAAGGGGATTAATATAAGGGAAGGAGGAGTAAGAGGTGGTGATTAAAAGACCATATACAAAAGTAGGAGGGGAATAAAAAGAGTGGTAGTGTGAAGGAAAGCATAATAAAGGAGGGGAAATGGGGGTAGTGTTTAAAAGCAGATACTGGTATGGAGAAAAAAATGAAAGGAAGAGGCAGATTAAAAGAGTAAATTAAGATAGAGGGGGATACACAGATGGTAAACATAACTGTGAATGCTAATGGGATGGACTCACCCATAAAACAGAAGCAGATAGCAGAGTGGATTGAAAATCAGAATCTTACTATATGTTGTTTAAAAAAAAGACATTTGAGGCAGGTAGATACACATGGAATAAAGGTAAAAGGCTGAAGTAGAATCTACTTATCTTCAACTAAATCTAATTTTTCAAAATGGGTGAGTCAAAGAACAAGTCACAGAAACAATAATAGATTTTGTTGAAGAGAATGATAATTAGGAGACAACATATCAAAATTTATGGGATAGAGCCAAAGGAGTAATCAGGGGGAAGTTTCTATCCCTGAATGCTTATATCAATAAAATAGAGAAAAAATGAATCAATGAATTGGGAATCCAACTAAAAGAAATAAGAAAAAAAGTACAAATAAAAATCTTTATTTAAATACTAAATTGGACATCCTAAATATCAATGGGAAAAATTAATAAAACTGAAAGTAAAAGAACTAATGATATAATAAATAAAAGTAGGAGCAGATTTTCTAGGGAAAAACATAGAGATCATTGGTTAAGTTCATTTAAAAGAGAAAAAAATAATCAAAGTACCAGTCAAAAAAAAAAATGAAAACAACAAGAATTAGAAAGAGAATCTCCATTTAAAATCACTATAAGTGAATTGATTACATAATAAAATTTAGAACCATTAACCTATAATGCCCTTGTGATTTTTCAGGCTTTTTCCTCCAATAAAAGATTTTCTTTTTTCATGTATTTTATTGTCATTACCATCACCAGTATTATTTATGATTAGATCAGTTTGTTGTTCATAAGTGGAACAGAGAAGGAAAGAAATATTTTAGGGATAATTTTCAGAGGTAATTGGAAAAGAGTTAAAGTAGAGGGTTGGGAAGAAAAGAATAGTGAGTTGTGTGGCAGTGATAAACATCTAGACATACAAAATATTTAATTTTTTTTAAAAGTCAGTATATGAACTAATTTTTGTGAAATGTTCAACATACTTCCATTGGGTATTTTAAATTAAATTATAACAGTAGAGGGAGTGGTAATGTCCTGGGATTGTGGATACTGATTCAAGAGAGCTTGTTATGTGAAGGATCTCTAAAGTCTAAGAATGGGAAGGTAACAAAGAAATAATATGGCTCTGAACATTTTTGTAAGATAAAGATTATTATTGATTTTCTTTTTTTACCATCTTCCTCAAAGTTTGGAGGATTTATCTTTTTTTTTCTCCCTAAGAATTGAAATTTGCTTTTGTAATAGAAGCCAATAAGGGGTTTTTTAAATTATTTTTAATTTGAAAGCTGTCAATGGAGCATTTTTATATTTTCATCAACTCCTATAATATATTATCTATCATAATTGTTCAGGTTCGTTATAGAAAACATGTCTTCTTTATTTGGCAAATTTTACAACATAATATTCATTTAATTTTCTAAAAGATAGTTTTCTGAAGTTATCTGTCTCCTTGTTGATGGTAGTAAAGATGAAATATATTGTTTTTGCTTGTACAAATGTGTGCATCTAATATACATATTAATGTATATGCTCATGTAAGTATATATGTGACTTCATCATCTATCTTCCCTGGAACTAATTAATAATTTATGTCTTATATACATTAACTCATTAGAGGAAGGTGGCACCTTCTTTTAAAGGAAAATTAAACAGTTAACTGAAACCATGGCAGCATTTGCTATTTTCTCATGACAACCAAACTATTGAATAGAATGATAGAAAATACCATACTCAAATGGTTAAAAGAAAGTTATTTCTTGAGTGATTAACCATTTATTATGAAAGAAGATCTGTAGGAAATAGTAGAAAACACATGTTCATACTTCTCTACAACAAACTTGAATTTGATCATTAAAATTCAATGGTCTGCAGTGATCTCATGGCAGATGCTTTATTAATTATACCTTTACTCCATTTTTATAGAATATAAGATTGGGCTTTTATTTTGTCATTTTTACATCAGATATTCTCATATTTCAACTCCAGAAAGTTAGCAATTAATCAGTTACGGGGAACAGAAAGTCAATTCAAGAATTATTTTTAAATTACAAAAATCACAATATTTTATTGTGAGATTCTTTGGAAGCTGAGCAACTAAGAAATCTTATTTTAGTTTTCTTATTTTTCTCTTTTAAATATTTAGCAAATTTTGAAACAGATAATTGTCTTGTATAGAGAGCAACATTTATATTTAGATATAATTGAATATGGGTCTCTTTAGGAATTTTTTTTTCTCTCTTTCCTCTACTGGGGCTTCATGAAATTGATAGTCAAATATAACCACTGGATCTCCAGAACGTGACTCAAGATGGCTGCCATCCAGAAACAATGCTTACAGTATCCACTTAGGTTTATATAATACAAGTCAGTAGAGGATTTCTAGTTCAAATGTTGATATTAAGGCAACATTGTCAAGCTTTTTCTGACATAATAGTATTGGATTAGTTCTTTCTGAAACCTATAAAATCTCAGTAACAATTTCAATCTCAGAAGAGATGACTTCTCTTTGAGAAAACTAAACCCATCAACTTTGTTTGGTTTATATTCAATATATCTCCAATGAAAGTCACAAATTCGAGCCACTCACAATACTTCCTATGGTTGGGGGTACTTATCATAAATAACACCCTTTCATTATCAGTGAGTTCTATTGAAAATTCTTTTCAAGGGGATATTTCAAAATACAAATTATATTTATCTCAAACTAAATTATCATTCCCCTTCAATCTTCTATTTATGGCTTCACTCTTTATGTTTATGGTGAATTTATTCATTTGTCCTCAGGTATTTGTGATTTGATAGTTATCTTTAACAGTTGCCTCTCTTTAATCTCCACCACTTAATTACCAAGTTTTGTTATCTTTGTTTTTACCACATCTGTCACATCCATAATTCCTTCTCACTTAATTGTTCCCTTTGATCTGAATTCTAGATAAACGTAAATACAAAGAAATATTGGAAAGGGTAACCAGGGAATAATGAAAAACCTGCTTTGAGTTGTTTCTTAAATTGAGAAGCAGAAATGAGATGGAAGAGAATTTCAGGCATAGGATGATGTCTATGCAAAGGAATAGAAGTATGAAATGAAATATTGGTGTAGGGGGGTAATAGCAAGTAGACAGAATGTTGATTGTGAAAAAGGAAGTAATGTCAAGGCTAGAAAATTCAAATGGAAAAATATGTTAAACAAAAGTTTTTAAATTTACTACTAAAGGCAATTTGGAGACGGTATAGCTTTCTTCATATGGCAGTGTTTTATAAAGAGGTCAGTTCTTTATTGTAAGAACACCAACTTTCTAGCGATGAGGTTTACAGAATGGAAAAGGAAAAGAATATTATTAAGGAAAAACAAGAAGAATAAATTTGTAGCAATCAAGACAAAAAGAGTCTCTCAAATATAATTCAGCATTCTAATATGGGAGCCATTAATTTTTTAATTGTTTCTCATAAATCAGGTAAATAGCTTCATTTGCATGTTAGAATAACTGATGACTTTTTCTGCATGGAGATATATTTTGTGTACAGGAAGAGGAAGCAGAATAGTTTATTCAATATCTATTTCATAGTTCATAGTCAATATTTCAGGTATAAAAATCCACCAAGTTCCCTTTCTATAGTTTTTCCTGTGAATGTTCTGAATCTATAATAGGTTCTCTAAAAATTGATCACTACAGGATTTAAAAACCTAGTAGGCGTGATTTATTTTTTGAGTGATAGCCTCTAATACTATAGATTCCTTCTCATGTTTTAACTTCTTATGTAGCCTATGCCAGAGTTATGCAAAGGATACTTCTCAGGATCTCAGTATACATTAGCAACTCCACCACTGGGATTGGATCTCAGCTACTCAGCTAGAAAGCAAACAGTGAGCTATTTACTTGGCATTTTGAGTTCAATGGAAGTTCCTTTTCTAAGTAATGAAGAGTTTGCCTGAGCATGAGAAATTTATATCTTTTGCCTTTCAACTGTCAGGCCAGCCTAGGTGAATAGAAACTTGATATGAATATGAAATGGTACATTTGAAAACAATGTCAACATTCTTTATGGTAGGGAAAAAGCTCTGTTCTTTTAATTCTTCTCTTTTTGAGTTAAAAAAAAAAACACAGCTAAACTTTAATTCATTACCTTATCTCTGAGTTTGTAAATTCTGTTCTCTTGGTTGGTTTTACAACTGGGATGTTGTCTTTAGGCAAAATCCTATCATCCTTAGACTTTTAATATCAGAGTTTTATTTTATTTTACCATATATTATCAAATTATCAATTCAGTGCCACTACTAATAACTTAAAGAGATATAGTCAAGGAATGTTCCCTTAAATTTAGTGATTACTAATAGTATATTCATCTTTTTTTCTCTCAGTAATTCTGCATATGGCATCAGAAACAGCACTCTTTCATGCCTACTCCCAATCCTCTTACCCAGTACAAATGCTTTTATATATTCTTTTTTCCCTTTTCTTAACTTGTAAGTGCTTTTTAACTTTATTAATATCTTTATAACTAAGGATGGTGAAATTGAAAAAAATTATCACAGAACATGACTAAGCTTTAAACAGACTAGACAGATTATACATTTAAACCATTCTAATTTTTAGTACCCATTTCATTGGCTACTGGTTTTGGTATCTTTTTATTTGCCTAAATTAATTATTTTTAATATTATTTTTAACAGTTAAGGGAGATTGGTTTAGACATGGTGAGGCTGACAACCATAGATAAGGAGTTATCTTTAGAAAAGTGCTCCCTATTGGTAAAATTATAGAATAAAAATAGTCAACCTCGGAAATTTTATGAAGTGACAGAAATGATAATATATTATTGGCAGAGCTGTAGTTTTACTATTATAGGAACATTCTGGTAAGTAATTTGGAATGATGTTAAAAATTTGCATCTTTTGAAATCATGGAGTACAAACTCTTCCTTTTATATATAAGAAATCTGAGGAACAAGGAGGCAAAATGACTTGCTGAGAGTCACACAATTCCTAAATGCCCAGGAAAGAATTTGACATATTTCTGCTGATAAAACCCTTTGGCATGTCTCATTGCATACAGTAGGTACTCTTAAATATCTGTTAAATTCAATAGTGTTTTAAAGTTTTAGTTATGATAAAACAAAGACAAAAGAGCTTTAAGACAACATTTATGAATATGATGTTGATTGTTTTAGAAAAAAAATTTGAAATTGTGTGAAGGAAATTATTTAGGGGACTTGATCCCAAGTACAAAGTCTAAGCACTGGTATCCCTTGGCAACAATGGGACAGTCAGCAATTAGGATGAGTGACAATGTGGCAGAGCCAGTGTCTCCTTGGGCATCCCTAGTGAAAGGGATAGAGCCAGCAGAATTTGTCACACCAGCATGATATGTGAAAGCAAGAAGGCTGGGAGAGATACTGAAACCCAGGTGAGAAGCACTCTGTGACCCTTTTTTAACTTTCACTCTTGAATAAACTGATTCACTGGGCTGGTGCTTGGCAAGGTGCAGTGAAGCATCTCTCTCTCTCTCTCTCTCTCTCTCTCTCTCTCTCTCTCTCTCTCTCTCTCTCTCTCTCTCTCCCCTTAAAACTCTGTCCAGACCATCTTTTCTTGTTACAAAGTAAAGGGCTACAGGTCTCTGTGAATTTCCAAAGCTATCATTCTCCTCTAGCATGCATTGGTCCAAGAGATATACCCCATTAATGTATCTAGATATTGGGCTTCTGCTCAAAAGGCTTAAATTTTCCTCATTGAAGTGGAAATTCGAGGAATGCTTTTAAGTTTCAAGAAAACCAAGTTAGCTATGTGTACCACTTTACTGATACATAGATTATTTCTTGGAAATTTCAGATGCATTATGATATACCCCTAAAATGGATACTCATTTTCATTAAGGCCAAAATGATGTTCTTCTTAGAAATTATAATATAATGATCAAATGATCACCTGTGTCAAGCACAAGAGAGTAATTCCCCCCAGTGGCTAATCTTTTTCTTTTGATACCTCACCTCTGAGGGGATAACAAGTAAGTTATTTTAATGAACAGTTTTAATTTTAACAATTTATAGAGTTAAGTATTTGTCAATCTTCTAAAATGAACTACTCTTCCCAGACCAAATCATGGCATACAGATGATTTTGAGTTCTTAAAGACTATTCTAGTGAAGAATATGTTTAGAAAACTTAAGGACTCTGTAAAAAAAATATCATTAATTAAATGCAGGCCCAGAGATGAGTCCAATAACAATATGGCTGCATATTGAGATTAATTCACCTGAGTATTGTATTAAAGGGAGGTTAAGTTGTAACAGAGGGGTTCAGAGGGGGAAAGAGAGGAGAACCTCTCTTCTCAAAGTGGGGTTCAGGGGAGGCAGCTGATATTTAGGGTTGTGTCAGAGAGAGGAGAGGGGTTTTGAAGATTCCCCCCTTCTGTCTTCCCTCCTTAGCTAAAGCTGCTTTCCCCATTTCATTCAATCAGGTAACACAAAAGGAATAACAGACAGGGAAGATTGAGAAAGGAATGAGGGAAAAGGGGATTCCTGTCTCTATCTAAAACTCTTTTCCTCACTCCTTGAGTTTGGGGGGAACTCAGGCCTTGGCAGCCTGACCCCCCTGAGAGAAAGTCAAGTTGACTCACCCCTGGGCAACAGGAGTTGAGGTAAAGCCTGCTCAGGTTTCTCTTCAGAACGTACCTTCAATTGGGAAATGTTGGGGGGAAAGATTTCCAGTCACCAACAGGAAAAAGTGGGTAACCCTCAGGAGAAAGTCTTTTTTCACCCTCTCCCTTTGGCTTCTCAAGACTAAGAGATATCAGCTCCTCTCAATGGCCAGAGTCTTCTCCTCCACAAGATTCCAAACACTTGGGCCCTCTCCCCCATTTAGGTGATCAATTTCACACACTCTTCAGCCTGTCACTTTTTTTTTAGTGCCACCCTCTGTCACAGTATAAAGAAATCTTTCACTAGAGGGCTGACAGGTAGAAGAAACCTTTTCTCCCCTTTTCTCCTTTTGGACCACCTAATTTTGAGGTTGAGAATGAAATCTAATAATTTTATATACCCAGTACAAACTTAGAACTTTGTCTTTTTAAAAATAGCATAGAAATGTGACTATCCATATAATATGAATAATTAAGATTTTAACTTTCATATGGTTTGAACTTGATTCTACAATATATTTTCATTTTTTTCACTGCTCTACAGGCATACATAATAAAGTCTGATGTAATGACAAACATGTCATTTGCTCAGTTTTAAGTTAGCTGTCTATATTATGAGATTCATATATGTATTATGATCATTGTAGTTAGATGTTTTAGCACCTCATTGATTATTCTACATTCTAAAAATTCTAGTTCATTTATAATTTTCTTGTTGATTCATCCCATTAAGACTAATGCCCTCCTCCTTAAGTGTAAGTTCAACCCTCAATCCATGAGAATTCCACCCTGACTTGACCAATATCACACAGATATTTATTGACAGTGCTGGGGCAATAACTCACTTGTCATTTTTTTTGAATACAGAATTCCTTCATATACATTTTCCCTGAGGTTTTGAAAGAGCAATATATATTGTCAGTTCATGTGACAAGTTTTTCTTTGGAAAACAAATTCATCATATTCATAGTCAGGACAATTTGTCTGCTAGTTAGAGCAATTTATGCCTATGGATGCCTGAAAGTAAAAATTCAAAATCAAGAAATAGACTTTAAATATAGTCAAATAATAACAAATAATCTTGTAAAAATCTACTATGGGGACACAGAATTAAAAGACTGAAATGTGAAATATCTCAAAGAAAGAAAGCAGTTTACATACAAAATAGACTAAAATATAATTTAAGGAGTATTCATCTAACAAAAAGCAATAGTATATTAGAGAGTCTTGAGATGATATTTCAAGAAATTATAAAGCAAAACTTTCACATCTTAGAATCAAAAGAAAAAGTAGAAAGTGAATATATCTACTTATGACCTCTTGAAAGAGATGCCTAAGTGAAAACTCAGGAATGTCATACTCAAATCTCACAGCTCCTGTAATAAGGAGAAAATATTTGAAGAAAACAGCGGCAATTCAAATGACATGGTGCCACACTCAGGATCACATAGGATTTATAACTATCCAAATAAAGGACAAGGGAATTATAATATGATATTCCATGAAGTAAAGGAATTAGGATTAAAACTGAGAATAATTTACCAAGAAAAATCTAATATAACCCTACTGGGGAGAATAGGCATTTAATGAAGTAGAAGACTTTCAAGCATTCTTGTTAAAAATAAAATCAGAGCTGAATATAAAATTTGCTATTCAAACACAAGACTCAAGAGAGACCTAAAAAGGTAAATATGAGTGAGAAATAATGAATAATTTAATAAAGTAGAACTGTTTATATACCCAAATGGGAATATGACACATAACTTTATCATTATTAGGGGATTTTGAAGGAGTCTATTTAGGTAGAAGTCCTGGGTATGAATACATTTTATTGTGATGATCTCAAAAGAAAAATGAAAGACTGAGAAATATGTAATGAGAAAAGGGGGAAGGAGAGGAAAGTAGGGAATATTATCACATAAAAAAGAGAAGAAAAAAGAGAAGAGTTTTCTTTTTTATAAAAGGTAGGGGTAAATTGTTAAGGAAAAATAATTCATATTCTTGAATATTAATCTCATTTGAACTCTTTTAAAGAGGGAAGAATATACTCAGTTGGATATAGAAATCCATGTTACCCAAAAGGGAACTAAGAGGGAATGGAGCTACAAGCAAAGTGTTTGTGGTGATAAAAAATGAGGGGAAATAAAGGAAGGCAGAGGTACAAGAGATAAAGATAAATAGATTACAGGATAGAGGGAAATGACAAGTTACCAATCATAACCATTCAATTGAATGGGATGAACCCACATCAGATGAAGTTAGAAAAAAAATCAGGATTTCAGAGAAATCAAAAATGAAGCATAGAGTTACCTGAAAGAGATAATGAAGGAAAATATGTATTTGCCTAAAGACCTCATAGACCCAGCAATACCATTACTAGGTCTATATCACAAAGATATTAAAGATAGGAGAAAGGAACCTCCCTATACAAAAATATTTATAGCAGCTTTTTTTTTTTTTTTGCAGTGGAAAAGACCTGGAAACTGGATGTCCATCAGTGAGGGAATGTCTGAACAAGTCATGGTTTATGATTGAATTGGAAAACTATTGTGCCATGAGAAATGACAAAACAAAATAATCACACAAACACCTGTAAAGATTTGTATAGAATAATGCAATCTGTGGGCAAAAATATTTGACCTCTTTGTTTAATGGATTGAGCTAAATTTGGAGACAGGATTTTATGGGTTCTAATCACTTCTGACATTGAATATTTCTGTAATCTGGACAAGTCATTTAATTTCTTTGAGCCTCATTTTTTTAATAAAAAAATAAGGGAAAACTACTAGATGATCTCTAGGTTTTTTTTCTAGAGCTAAAGCTATAACCAATGATTATATTAATCTATCATTAGAATAATAAAATTAATACCAAAAATTGACACTATCATATGTTTCTTATGATCAATAAATAAAAGATGTTCTTTTTAAATGTTCTTCTAATTATTATTGATTCTCTCCTTCCCACCTCCCTCTACCATGCCCATTGAGAAGTTAAGCATGTGGATCAAATTTGGCACTTTATAAATGTTTATTAAATTTCATTTAATGACTAGATGACATCCACTATATATAAGAAGTTTTACAAAATATATTTCTTCATTAAACATATTCCAGGAAAATGAAGAGATGTAGAACATTCAATCTATAATCTAAGTCTATCAGTTCTCTCTTCAGAGGCAGTTATTGAGTTCTTTGATATTGTAGTGGATAATTGTATTTTTCAGTTTTTATTATCTTTACAACGTCACTGTTACTTTGTAGATCTTTCAATAGATCCACCCACTTCTCTATACATTAATTCATATGATCATTCCAAAGTTTCTGAAATCATCCTCTTCATATTTTCTAAAATCACAAAAGAATTTATACTACAACTTAAGTTGTTCCTAAATTAATGTGCTAACATTCAATTTCCAATTCTTTCCCACCATGAAAGGAGCCGTTAGATATATTATGTGTATAATGTGCACACACACACACAAATACACACACACACACACACACACACACACATATATATATATATATATATACATATATTTATAAATAAGGATACCATTTCAATCTTATTCAATCTCCTTGGATTATTATTCTAGTAAAAGCATTGCTGGGCATAAAGGTGTGTGCCCAATTATATAGAATTGTGGGCAGAGTTCAAAATTTTTGTCAAAAATAGTTGGATTTGTTTCATCAACATTTTAATGTACCCATTTTTGAAAAATTCTTCCAGAAAACAAACAAACATTTCTATGATGAGCAGGATGGTATCAGAAAAACCTAGGAAGATTTACATTAACTAATGCAAACTAAAGTGAGTAGAACCAAGAAAACATCATAGGAGCAATATTGTAAGGGAAATAAAGTATGAAAAACAGTTATTTTGATCAAGACTGCAATCCAAAAAAATTCCAAAGGACCCATGTTGAAAAATACAACTCAAATCAAAAAAGAGAAATAATGAATTCTGAATGCTAATTGAAGTATATAGAAATATATATATATATATATATATACACATTTTTCCTCTTCAAGCTCCCCAGACAGTTGCCACTTATGAAAATATTCTTCATAATTTTTCTTTTTTTAATAACATTTTGTTTTGCTCCTCAAACACATAAAAAACCATTTTAACTTTCAGGTTTTTTTTTTAATTTGGTTGAACTGAATTCAGAACATTTCTAACTTCTTATTCCATACCCCACTCCTAGAGATGGCAAGAAACCTAGTATAGATTTAATATGTAAAATAGTGTAAAGTTTTTTTTATATTAGCCATTTTGTGAATAAGAACTTTATAAAACTAAAGAAAAATAAGAAATAAAGTGAATTTAGTATGTCTTGGGGTGCATTCAGATTCTTTCATTTCCTACTCTGTAGGCAGTTAGTGTTTTTCATCATGAATCCTTAAGGGTCAAAAGAACTGTTATAAATATTTTTGTAAAAACAGATCTTTTCCTCCTTTTTAAAATCTCTTTTGGCTATAGACTTAACAGGGTATTGCTGGATCAAAGGGTAGGCACAGTTTTGAGTGCTTTGGGGCATAGTTCCAAATCATCCTCCAGAATGGTTGGATCAATTCACAATTCCTCTAGTAATACATTGGTATTGGCTTTTCCCAATTCCCTCTAACATTTATTATTTTCCTTTTTTTCATATTTTTGAATCAAACAGGTATAAGGTAGTACTTCGGAGTTGTTTTAATTTACATTTCTCTAATCCAGAGCTATGTAGAGCATTTTTATTCCACATCCTTGAATTTTTTCATCTGCAAACGGTTTGCTCATACCTATAGGGGAATGATTTGTATTCTTAAAAGTTTGTCTTACTTCTCTATATATTTAAGAAGTAAGATGTTTACCAGATATATTTGCTAGAAATTTTCCTCCCAGATTGGCTGCATCGATTTTGTTTGTGCAAAACCTTTTCAGTTTAACATAAACAAAATTATCTATTTTACATCCTATAATGCTTTCTGCCTTTTGTTTAGTCATAAATTCTTTCCTTATCCATATATTTGACAGGTAGACTATTTTAGGTATGTTTATTTTGCTTTTAGCACCCATTTGTAGCACCCATTATATCTAAATCATATATCGATTTTGACCTTAATCTAGTATATCATATTAGATATCAATTTGTATCCAGTCTCTACTATGATTTTTCCCAAATTTCTCCAGTAATTTTTGTCAAATAGGGATTTATCCTAACAATTTTGACCCTTTGATTTATCAAATACTAAACAACTATGGTTATTTGCAATAAAGTATTATGTAGCTATTCTTTTCATTGATCAACTGCACTATTTCTGAGCTAGTACCAGATTATTTAGATAATTAAAGCTTTGTAATACATTTTGAGATATGGTAGACCTAGAATATCTTAATTTTACATTTTTTATTGACTACCCTGATATTCCTGATTTTCTTTCTTTCAGATGAATTTAACTCTATTTTTTAGTTCTATAAAATATATTTTGGTCAGTTTGGTTAGAATGGGACAGAAGAAGTAGATTAATTTAGGTAGGATTGTCATCTTTATTATATTGGCTCAACCAATCTAGGAGCAATTAATAATTTTCAGATTGTTCAGGTCCGACTGGAAATTTTTTTTGTAATTGTGTTCATGTACTTTTAAAAAAAACATTATTTTATTTGGTCATTTCCAAACATTATTCATTGGAAACAAAAATCATTTTCTTTCCCCCCACCACCACCTCTCCCATAGCTGACGCATGATTCCACTGGGTATCACATATGTTCTTGTCTCGAACCCATTTCCCTGTTGTTGGTATTTGCATTAGAGTGTTCATTTAGAGTCTCTCCTCAGTCATATCCTCTCAACCCCTGTAGTCAAGCAGGTGCTTTTCTTCGGTGTTTTTACTCTCACAGTTTATCCTCTGCTTGTGGATAGTGTTTTTTAGATCCCTGCAGATTAGTCAGGGACATTGCATTGTCCCTAATGGAGAAGTTCATTACCTTCGATTGTACCACAGTGAATCAGTCTCTGTGTATAATGATTTCCTGGTTCTGCTCCTTTCGATTTGCATCACTTCCTGGAGGTTGTTCCGGACTCCATGGAATTCCTCCACTTTATTATTCTTTTGAGCACAATAGTATTCCATCACCAACATATACCACAATTTATTCAGCCATTCCCCAATTGAAGGGCATCCCCTCATTTTCCAATTTGTGGCCACCACAAAGAGTGCAGCAATGAATATTCTTGTGCAAGTCTTTTTCCTTATTATCTCTTTGGGGTACAAACCCAGCAGTGCTATGGCTGGATCAAAGGGCAGACAGTCTTTTATCATCCTTTGGGCATACTTCCAAATTGCCCTCCAGAATGGTTGGATCAATTCACAACACCACCAGCAATGAATTACTGTCCCTACTTTGCCACATCCCCTACAGCATTCATTATTTCCATAGCTGTCATGTAAGCCAATCTGCTAGGTGTGAGGTGATACCTCAGAGTTCTTTTGATTTGCATCTCTCTGATTATAAGAGATGTAGAGCACTTTTTCATGTGTTTATTAATAGTTTTGATTTCTTTGGCTGAGAACTGCTTGTTCATGACCCTTTCCCATTTATCAATTGGAGAAAGGCTTGATTTTTTGTACAATTGATTTAGCTCTTTGTAAATTAGAGTAATTAAACCTTTGTCAGAGGTTTTTATGAAGATTGCTTGCCAATTTGTTGCTTTCCTTCTGATTTTAGTTACATTGGTTTTGTTTGTACAAAGACTTTTTAATTTGAGGTATTCCAAATTATTTATTTAACATTTTGTGACTCTTTCTAAGTCTTGCTTGGTTTTGTAACAGTTAAAAATTAGGGGAGACTGAGGCAGGTAGAAATTAGTTTCTCTCTGCAAGGAGTATTATATTTTTTAGAGGTTTATTAAAGGCTAAAGATTAAAGAACATACAAGTAAGAAACATGTGCCTAGGCCAGAGGCCTAGACAAAATAACCTCACATCATGCAAGAGACTCACCTGCTCCAAACGGAAGTCAAAAAGACCCTAGCCAAGAGCCCTCAAAAGCCTTTGAATCAGCTTAAATACCTTCTTGATCTCGGCCCAGGTGAGATTACAAGGCATTCTGGGGAAGTGGAGCAAAGGCTCACGGGGATTGTAGTCCTGTATTCGAGTCTATTTTTTACAGTTTTAAAATCTTTCCCTTCCCAAAGGTCTGACATGTATGCTATTCTGTGTTTGCCTAATTTTCTTATAGTTTCCTTCATTATGTTCAAGTCATTCACCCATTTTGAATTTATCTTGGTGTAGGGTGTGAGGTGTGGATCTAAACCTAATCTTCCCCACACTGTCCTCCAATTTCCTCAGCAGTTTTTATGAAATAGGGTATTTTTATCCCAAAAGCTGGGTTCTCTGGGTTTGTCCTGTACTGTCCAGCTGAGGTCACTGACCCTGAGTCTATTCCACTGATTCTCCTTTCTGTCTCTTAGCCAGTACCAAATTGTTTTGATGACCTCTACTTTATAATATAGTCTGAGATCTGGGACTGCAAGGCCTCCTTCCTTTGTAATTTTTTTCATTGTTTCCCTGGATATCCTTGATCCTTTGTTCTTCCAAATGAACTTTGTTATGGTTTTTTCTAAATTAGTAAAAAAAAATTGGAAGTTCAATGGGTATGACAGTAAATAGATAAATGAGTTTGGGTAGGATGGTCATTTTTATTATATTGGCTCATCCTACCCATGAGCAGTTATTGTTCTTCCAATTGTTCAGGTCTAGTTTTAGTTGTGTGGAGAGTGTTTTGTAGTTGTGTTCATATAGTTCCGGTGTTTGTTTCTGGAGATAGATTCCTAGGTATTTCATTTTGTCTAAGGTGATTTTGAATGGGATTTCTCTTTCTAGTTCTTGCTGCAGAGCTATGTTGGAAATATATAGAAATGCTGATAATTTATGTGGGTTTATTTTGTATCCTGTAAATTTGCTAAAGTTGTTGATTATTTCGATTAGCTTTTTGGTTGAATCTCTTGGATTCTTTAAGTAGACCATCATGTCATCTGCAAAGAGCGATAATTTGGTCTCCTCTTTGCCTATTTTGATGCCTTCAATTCCTTTATCTTCTCTAATTGCTACTGCTAGTGTTTCTAATACAATGTCAAATAATAGAGGTGATAATGGGCATCCTTGTTTCACTCCTGATCTTAATGGGAATGGATTTAGTTTATCCCCATTGCAGATGATATTAGCTGATGGTTTTAGATATATACTGTTTATTATTTTTAGGAAAGACCCTTCTATTCTTATGTTTTCTAGTGTTTTTAATAGGAATGAGTGTTGTATTTTATCAAAGGCTTTTGACTCTTCTGATTACTTGCTGGAGTCTTTTTGCTAGTATCCTATTTAAGATTTTTGCATTTTATTTATTAGGGAGATTGGTCTACAATTTTCTTTCTCTGTTTTTGGCCTGTCTGGCGTTGGGATCAGTACGATGTTTGTGTCATGAAAGGAATTTGGTAGAACTCCCTCTTTGCTTATTATGTCAAATAGTTTGTATAGTATTGGGGTTAGCTGTTCTTTGAATGTTTTATAGAATTCACTGGTGAATCCATCAAGCCCTGGGGATTTTTTATTAGGAAGTTCTTTGATGGCCTGCTGGATTTCTTTTTCTGATATGGGATTATTTAAGAAATCTATTTCTTCTTCTGTTAGTCTAGGCAATTTATAGTTTTGTAAATATTCATCCATATCACCTAGGTTGGTATATTTATTGCCATATACTTGGGCAAAGTAGTTTTTAATGATTGCCTTAATTTCCTCTGCTTTGGAGGTGAGGTCCCCCTTTTCATCCTTGATGCTGTTAATTTGCCTTTCTTCTTTCCTTTTTTTAATTAGATTGACCAGTACTTTGTCTATTTTGTCTGTTTTTTCAAAGTACCAACTTCTACTCTTGTTCATTAGTGCAATAGCTCTATCACTTTCGATTTTATTAATTTCTCCCTTAATTTTTAGGATCTCTAGTTTGGTTTTCTTCTGGGGGTTTTAATTTGTTCACTCTCAATTTTTTATTTGTATTTCCAATTCATTGATCTCTGCCCTCCCTAATTTGTAAATATACATACTCATGGATATGACTTTTTCTCTAAGTACTGCTTTGGCTGCATCCCATAAGGTTTGAAAGGATGTCTCATCATTGTCATTTTCCTCAATGAAATTATTAATTTTTTCTATGATTTCTTCTCTAACTAACCAATTTTGGAGTATCATATTATTTAATGTCCAATTAATTTTTTATTTGGCTCTCCATGTACCCATACTGATCAATATTTTATTGCTTTATGATCTGAAAAGGTTGTATTTATTATTTCTGCTTTTCTGCATTTGAGTGCCATGTTTCTGTGACCTAATGTATGATCTATTTTTTGTGAATGTGCCATGTGGTGCTGAAAAGGTGTATTCCTTTTTGTCCCTATTTATTTTTCTCCATATGTCTATTAACTCTAATTTTTCTAAAATTTCATTCACCTCTTTTACCTCTTTCTCATTTATTTTTTGGTTTGATTTATCTAAATTTGATAGTGGTTGGTTCAAGTCTCCCACTAATATGGCTTTACTTGTCCATTTCCTCCTTCAATTCTCCTAGTTTCTCCATTAGAAATTTGGATGCTATACCATTTGTTGCATACATGTTGATTAGTGATATTTCCTCATTGTCTATATTCCCTTTTAACAGAATATATTTACCTTCCCTATCCCTTTTGATCAGGTCTATTTTTGCTTTGACTTTGTCAGATATCATGATTGCAACTCCTGTCTTCTTTCTATCAGTTGAGGCCCAAAAGGTCTTACTCCATCCTTTAATTCTAACCTTGTGAGTATCAATCCGCCTCATATGTGTTTCTTGAAGACAACAAATGGTAGGGTTTTGGGTTCTAATCCAATCTGCTATTTGTCTACATTCTATGGGTGAGTTCATCCCATTCACATTCAAACTTATGATTGTCATTTGTGGATTTGCTGGCATTTTGACATCTTCCCCTAGTTCTGACCTTTATTCTTTAGCTATCTCCTTTTGAACCAGTGATTTACTTTAGGTCATTCCCCCTAGTCCCCTCCCTTGGTATGCTTCCCTTTCTATCCCCTCCATTTTTATGCTCCCTTCCCCTACCCCCTGTCTTTCCCTCCCTTTTTATACACCTCCTCCTTAATGTTCCTTTCTTTCTTACCCTGTTGGATAAGATAGAATTCAGACTCCCACTGGATCTAGATTTTCTTCCCTCTCAGAGTTGATTTCACTAAGAGTAATGTTTAATAATACCACTTCACACTCTCTCTTTCTCCTTCTCATATGAGAGATCTTCCCCTCCCCTTCCCATGTGAATCTTTGATTGGGAAAGATTATTCTATTTAGTCCCCCCTCCTATTTCTTGAAGTAAATCTTAGTATTGTCAGTGCTTCTCCCCTCCCTTTTCCTTTCTTTGACCCCCCTTTCACCAAATATTCTTGATGCCCCAATCTTTCCCTATGCATGATTCTTCTAACTACTCTTATGGTGCATACAATTTTTGAGACTTACACAATACATTTTCCCCACATATTAATATATATATAATTTGATGTAAATGTAGTCCTCATAGAAGAGAGTTTGACTCAAAGAAGAAGATAAGATTTATCTCCTTTTCCCTTTCTTTCATATTTACCTTTTCATGTTTCTCTTGCTTTCTGTGATTAGATATCAAATTTTCCACCAAATTCTGGTCTTTTCTTAGCAAATTCTTGGAAATCTTCTATTTTGTTTAATGCCCATACTTTCCCCTGGAAGTATATAGTCAGTTTTGCTGGGTAGTTGATTCTTGGTTGGAGACCCAGCTCTCTTGCCTTTCTACATATCGTGTTCCATGCTTTGTGGTCTCTTAGTGTGTTAGCCTCTAAGTCCTGTGTGATCCTTATGGGAGCCCCCCTATATCTGAAGCTCCTTTTTTTGTCTTCTTGTAGGATTTTCTCCTTTTCTTGGAATATCTTGAATTTGGCAATTCCATTCCTAGGGGTTGTCTTTTGGGGATTTAGTATAGAGGGTGTTCTATGAACCCTTTCTATTTCTATTTTGCCCCCTTGCTCCAGAACGTGTGGGCAATTTTATAATCTCCTGTAGAATAATATCGAGTTTATTGTTTATCTCTGTTTTTTTCTGGGAGAACGATAATTTGGAGGTTGTCTCTTCTCCCTCTGTTTTCCAAGTCTGTGACCTTTTCAGTGAGATATTTTATGTTTTCTTCTAATTCATTAATTTTTTGGGTTTGCTTTATTGATTCTTGCTGTTTTATGATCTCACTTTCTTTGAGTTGCTTAATTCTGGTTATTAGGGACTGGTTTTGCTTTTCAGCTTTGTCTGCCCTTCTATTAGATGCTTCAAACTCTTTTTCCAATTGATCAGTCTTATCTGTCAGACTGCTCATCTTTTTCTCCCATTGTTCCTTCCAGGTTTCCATCTTTTGGGTAAGTTCCATTTTGAGATCTTCCAGAGCTTGTTGATAATTTCCATTTTGGGAGGCATGTTCTGATTTTTTTTTGGGGGGGGGTTTCATCGTCTTTCTCTTCTTTTCCTTGGGTACTCCCACCATAAAAGTTTTCAATAGTCACCTTTTTCCCTTTCTTCCTGGAGGCTTGATTTTGGGCCATGTGAGCCATCCCTTTGGTGGTTTTATTCCCCTTTCCTTTTTGGTCTGGGGTCTGGGGGTTATGGGTGGGTTTTCTGTGAATTTAGGTTGCCTCAGACTAGTTCTTCCCAGCCTCTGATGTTTCTTAGAGCTCAGCCCCCTGTGCTCAGCATGGCTTCCCCTTTGCTCAGCACAACCTCTCCTGTGTTCAGCGGCACCGCCCTTTGCTCAGCTCAAACTCCCCATGTGTTCAGCGTAGCCGCCCCTTTGCTCAGCACAACCTCCCCAGTGTTCAGTGTGGTGTCCCTTTGCTCAGTGCAGTATTCTCCTGTGAAACTGCCCTGAAAGGCCTTTTCCTTGCAGTCTTTAGATCCCAAGAACCCTGGTGTGCCCCCCCCAGAAAGAGATGTTCCTCACTAACTCGCTGTCCCAGTGAGCGCTCTGATACCTTACTCTGGTTTGGTGGGGGACAGTGGGGGGAAGGGTGGCTCAGTTCAAGTTTTTGTGCTAGCTTTTCCTCCTTATAGTGTGGAAATGTTCAAGCCCCACATACCTTCATTTCTGTGGGGCACTGGAGTGTCCCTCCATTCTACCAAAGGTGATTTTTATGCTCTTTTGAGGTAGTCTATTTCATTCAGTGCTGGGGAGAGGAAGCGATTCATGTCTAGATTGCAGCCATGTTAACCTGGAAGTCCATGTTCTTTTTTTTTTTTTTGACAGATAGACACCTAAATGTTTTATGTTATAAATGGAATTTCTTTTTTTTATCTCTTCTTGTTGGGCTTTGTTGTAAAATAAAGAAATGCTGATGATTTTTGTGGGTTTTTTTTTATATCTCATAACTTTGCTAAAGTTTTTTAATGATTTTAAGTCTTTATAATTAAAGCATTAGGGTTCTGTAAGTATATCATCATTTCACCTGTAAAGAGAAATAATTTCTTCACCCTTGATCCATTTTGTAAGATATCTAGTTAATCTCCATTACAGATAATGTTTGCTAATAGTTTTGCATAGATACTCTTCAGCATCTTAAGGCAGATTCCATTAATTCCTATGTTCTTTAATATATTTAGTAGTAATGCATACTGTATATTATCAAAGACTTTTTCTGCATCTATTGAAATAATAATATAATTTCTACTTTAATTTTGATGTAGTAAATTATGCTAATTGTTTTCTTAATGCTGAACCAGTCCTACATTCCTGATGTAAATTCCATCTGGTCAGAGGGTATGTTCTTTGCAACATATTTCTTTAATCTTTTTCCTAGTTTAACGTTTTTTTTTGCATTATTATTCAGTAGCAAAATTTGTCTAGAATATTTTTGTTTTAGAGCTTCCTGATTTAGGTGTTAGTATCATATTGGTTTTTTAAAAGAAGTTCAGTTGGATGCCTTCTCTTATTTCTCCAAATAGTTTGTAGAATATTGGGATTAATAGTTCTATAAATGTTTGGTAGAATTCATTTGTGAATTGATCTCATCCTTAGGATTTTTTCTTAGGGAATTCTTTCATGGCTTGTTCAATTCAAAGCATATATTGCAAAATGTCAGTAAATATTAAAATTGTGGTGATGCAATCTGGAAAAAATTGAAATTTATTATTAAAATAAATGAATGGTCCTACATATAAAAATTATTAAAAAGATTTATCTAGTCTGGAAAGAAAAGATTAAAATGCCTCACTAATATAGTTTTATCCTGTAATTAATTTCCTCCTGTAATTAATTTAATTTAAAAATTTTGGGATTCTATACTACTTTGTGCATATATGTTTACTATTGATATCACTTCATTGTCAATAGTAGCTTTTAACAACAAAAAGTTTCCTTCCTCATCTATTTTAATAACATTTTTAAATTTTTAATTTTCTTTTAGATCATGATTTCTTTCCCTCTCTTTTTTTACTTCAACTGAAACATAATATATTTTGCTCCAGCCCTTACTCTGCTGTTCTTTGTGTGCTTCAAATTCATTTTTTGTAAAGAGCAAAATGAAGGTTTAATCTATTCTGCTATACGCTTCCATATTATGGATGAGTTAATTCCATCCAATTACAGTTATGATACTTAATCATGTTTTTTCCTCTTTTCCTAGTTCCTCTGTTTATTCTTTCTTCTTTTAATATCCCTCCTCACTAGTGCTTTATTTCTGACCACTGTCTCCCCCAAATCATTTTCCCTTCCAAAAGTCCATCATTTCTGCTTTCCCCATTTCTTTTTACTTCATTCCCTCTTTAAGGTAAATCTGTTGAACATAAGATACAAGAGTTATCTTCAACCTCCCATCTTCCCCTCCATTGAAATAAATCTTTTGAGCCTCTTATTTTATGAGATAATTCTATTTCCATTCTATCTCTCCCTTCCCTCTCAACCAGTACAGTATTATTTTTCCTCTCATTTTTACCCCCCACATTCTATGTATGTATGTTTCTTCTTTTAATCTAATATTGATAAAGTTCATAATAATTATGAATAAATATTATCTTCTAATATAAGCATACACAGTTTAACAATTTTACCTTATTGAATTACTTATGTTTTCTCTTTTCTATTTATCTTTTTATGCTTCTCTTGAGTTTTCCTGATGACCTTTGGATGTAAAAATTGTTATGTAGCTCTGATCTTTTCATTAGGTATTTTTGAAATTTTTTGCTTTCATCAAATATCCATTTTTCCCTTGAAAGATTATACTGAGTTTTGCTGGGTAAGAAATTCTTGGTTTTAATACTCGTTCCTTTGCTTTTTGGAATATCACTTTCCAAGCTCTGTGATTCTTTAAGATGGAAGCTGCTAATTCTTGTGTAGTTCTGATTATGAACCAATAATATTTGAATTGTTTTTTTTTCTGATTACTTGAAATATTTTTGCTTTGATCTGGGAACCCTGGAACTTCACTAAAATATATTTTTTTCCTTTTTGAATCTCTTTCATAAAGTGATTAGTGGATTCTTTCAAATTTCTAATTTACCTTCTGATTTTAGGATGTCAGTATAACTTTACTTTATATATATTTTTTGAAATGCAATGTCCATGTTCTTTTTTGTTTGTGGTATTCATCCAGTCCAATTATTTTCAGATTATCTCTCCGGGATCTATTTTTCATGTTAATTGTTTCTCCAATGAGAAATTTTGCATTTTCTTCTATTTTTTCATGCTTTGGATTTTGTTTCACTGTTTCTTAGACTCATGAAGTCATTAGTTTCCACTTGCCTAATTCTAAATTCTGAGGCATTTTTTCTTCAGTTGGCTAGTTCTACTTTTTAAGAACTTGTTTTCTTTGGGAAAAATGAGATATATTCTCTCTTTTTGCAAGTGTTTCCTTTAGCTTTTACCATGATATTGATTCTTTTTTCATAGTTTTCTGCATTAACCTCATTTTTCTACAACTTTCTTTTCAATCTCTTGATTAAAAAAAAAGCTTTTTAGAGCTCTTTCATGAGATCATTTTTTGAATTAAGATCAATTTACATTTTCTTTCTTTTTCATATTTTCTTTGATGCTTCACATATAGTTATTTTGAGGATGTTGGCTTTTTTAATGTTAATCTTCTGATCCTCCTTTTCTCTATAGTAACTATATAGGGTTATATTTATTTATTTATTTTTGTTTATGTTGTTCATTTTTACTTGTTTCTTTTGTGATTTTATTTGGTGCATGATAAAGTTGACTCTGTTTAAAAATTGGAGAGGATGCTGTTACAAGGGAATCACTTTAAAAGACTGATACATATTAATTTAAGGTCGCCAAGGAATCAGCTATGTAATTTCTAAATGAAAAACTCAAGTCAGCCGTCAGCCTTTTTTGGAGTTTAATTACAATAGGAGCAAGAAAGGAATTAGAGATATATATAGAGAGAGAAAGGGGAGAGAAGGGAATAGGGCTTAAATACCCCTTCTGTTTAGGCTGGGCCAAAAGGCCCAAGCCCTTAGATAGCTAGGGCAAAGAAAAGAGATCAGTCCCTTTCACTCACGTGTCCAAAATGGAGAAACAGTCTCAGAGGCCCCCACCTTCAGCTTCCTTCAGAGCAAGCTTCCTCAGAGCCCAGGAACCACACCGACCAAAACTCAATCCTCTCTCTCAGTCTCCAGACCCTCCTATCTTTAAGGATACCATCCAAGTTGCCTCCCCTCAGTCCTCACATCTACCAATCACTCTTCATCAATTTCCCTTTCAATGGAGGCTCTCGCTTAACCCAGGACCGCCCAGAGGTTTCTGGCTTTTGCACATGTCTGTTGAAGGTCATATTTTCAAATGATTAAATCTATACTCCTTTGCTACAGCCCTTTCTAAATCCTGTTAACTTGAGTATGGTAGAGATTGGAATAATTAAATTTTGATCTAGGCTGCAGCCCTTACTCAATCCTATTAGGACTGAATAGGGTGGAGATTTATTCCAAGTATCTCCATTGTATCAATTCTAAATCAATCAAGACTCAAAGAAATTCCTGTTCTATGCTTAAGCATAGGTCAAAGTCCTTTCCATTGTTCAGCAAAGGGTTTCTGTCCTAAAGTAATCTTAAGAAGGGAAGAGAAGGAACCTCCCATGCCAATGGAGTTCCCATTCCAATAGACTATCAGTAAGAAATTTTCCAAGTATGAAATATCCCAATGGTGAAATTTCCAACATTTATAAGTCTAAGGAAATTTGAGGTTTACAATGCTGACCCATGGTTCTTATACTGTTTCAGGGCCTTACTTCTGGTTTACATGAGGCCTTACCTTAGCTAATTGCTGAAATACTGGGTATCACTGTTGACTTACACTGGTGGGAAACCTCAATGCTGCCTTGAAATTGTGGGAGAACTAACTGATGGCTTGTATTGAAGGCAGAATCCCATTACTAGACAGCTTCAGGAGCAAAGACTCACTGATGGACAGTTATGGGGCCTGAGCCCTGCTACTGGCTTGCCCCAAGAAGAAATTAAATTATGGCTTCCAGGAATATATTTTAATTATATTAAAATAAAGAAAACTATTATGACTTAGAGAATATGTATTGTAACATAGTGGGAATAGGGAGAGAGCTAGAGTCTATAGGAGGATTTAATGGTTACTGACTGTCTAAATCTGAGAAGAAAGGATCTTCATTAGGATTAATGTGTGGAAAGTGACCTAGGAAGAAAAAGGAGTATTTTTAGTTAACACACATACACATGAACAGACACAGAAATAAAAAACAAACAAAACAAACAACATTATTTAATTTATTATTTTGATGTTAGTGATTATTTTCAGAGTGGGGAATATCTTCTCTGGAAAATCCTCCCACTAATTAAGAAAGGCAACTATATGTGTAACTTTTAATATTAGAAATAAGTGGTCATATAATTAAATATGTGTAGAGGCAGGAAATGTATGCAACTACCCTACTTACTCTGCAGCTGCCCCTACCCAATTGATTGTGTTGCCTTTTTTTCATTTTTTAAACAATATTTTTACTCATTGATTTTAGGACATATAGATAACATACCAAATTGTCAGATGTCTGATGTAACATGACTTTTGTGGTGGCATAGTATATGGAAAAACTATTGAATTGTGCATTGACAGGCAATGTAGTGTAGACTTGAAGCCAAGAAGGATAAGGTTCAATCATGTATTTGCCTCTTGTGGTATGTGTGAGTACAGGCCAGACATGTCAAATCTCTTTGACTCCAATTCTTCATCAGTAAAATAATATTCTCTTAAGATGATTATATGACTTTAAAACAATGTACATTACTTATATTGCAAATGTTAAACATATTTTGACTGTCTGTCACTTTAATTTAATAGGTCATTTTACATTAATAGTTTTCTTTTATATAACATGATTTTACTCTTGTGAGTAGTTAGACATTCTATTCTTCATATAGTGAAACTAGATAATATTTTCCCATAAAGTTTTTCTGAGGATCTATCCAATATTATACAGTTCTTTTCCTTATCATTTCAATTTCTCAAAGTCATAATTGTATCACTTAGGCTATGTATCTGTTTTCCTCTTATTCAATTCATTTTTCTACCTTACATATCCTAGATACCCCTATTCCACTTATATATCAATTATAGTTCATGACAGAAATGAGTCTGTTCTAATTTGGTAAGCTACAGATATTCAGAAATGCTCATTTTCATATGTATAAAATTATCAAGTATTTATTTTCTTTAAATATATTAAGAACATTCATGATGTGAAGTGTGTGGTATTTAGAAGCTTCAAACGTATGTCTTATGCAATACCTGGATTTTTCTTTCACTGATAAATTGACACAACTCTAATTCCCATAACATTTCTAAATACTAAGAGTCACAGACTTCTGCATTTTATCGGCACACTTATTTTATTCCTTTACTGAAAAATTGTCTTTCTCTGAGATTTGCTATGAATGGAATAACACTTACCAGTCAGGCTGTTAACTGCTTATATCAACCATATTCCACTAACTAGATCAGTGTAAACAAGTCTTATATAACCCTTTAGCTAGTCAGCTTTTATGGCAGCTATTACAAGCCCTGAGCAACTAAGCATATTAATAACAATTTAAGTCAGCAATACACCAAATGATGCCCAATCAAGTAGGCAAAAAGAAAACAGAAAAATAACAGTACCTGATCATTCTAAGCAAGTCAGATCCTGGAAAAATTGTTGGTAGTTTGGTAGATTTTAGACAACATTTGCTCTTACCTTCTTATTTTTACAAACAGGGAAACTAAGGCTAAGGATGACCAAATGAATTTTCCATGGTGGTCTAAGTAATCAATAGAGCCAGGATTAAAAGCCATGTCTTTTGACTTAACTAAAATTCTTCCACTCTTTCTATTATTTCTAATTTATACTGTATATGTCTTATCAATATGTTTGAATGTTGTTTCCTCCATTAGACTCATAGAAACTTGAAATTAAAAAAATTATCTCTTAATTCTCTTTGATTACCCAACACTGTACAGTGTCTGGCACATAGTGACTATTCATTAAATATTTGTTGACTGATTCCAGATCTAGCACTCTTTCCACATCACTTAGTAATTTGTTCCACAGTATACGTGAGAGGGAAACAATATCAGACATGTGATTTTGTTGAAATTATGAAATTTCTGTTTGAAAACTCCCTCTAAAGTGTATACTGATCAATTCTTTATAGTTTATTTTCACAGAAAAGTGCTAGGGGTATGGACAGTTTGCTATTATTACATAATCCCAAACAAGTATATGTCAGAGGAAAGGTTTGATGTTCTACATACCATGGTCCTTTACCCCCTATGCTTCACTGACACAGTCATAGTATAATAACCATTTTTTAAAATTTAAAAATGTTACAAAAATTTTAGAGCTCAAAGAGACATAAAATGTCATGTACTCTATAAAAGCTTTATTTCCTAGATAAAGATACTGAGGTGCTGAAAGGTTTTGTGATTTGTTAAATTTCCCAAGATCAGATTAGTTATTGGTAGAAATGGAGGTGGAATTCCAATCTGACTTCCAAGAAAAATCTTTACTGTTATTTCATAACCTTTATAATAATCACAAATGCTTCTATTCTTCTTTTAAGATATGTTTATACTATGCAATATAATTTTATAGAGGTTGATCTTTAGAGCATATAACATGATTTACTAGCAGTCATCACAAAGCAATTCTATTATAGTCAATTCTATTTGATGGTATTGGAAATTAATGAAGTCACTTATTTTTAGATAAAATCTTGTGTTTTTTTTTCAATGTCTTTATCATGACACTGAAGATTTTAATGTCCCTTAATAATAAGCAAGTGGGATGGCAAAAGCTACTACAGACCAGATGGGGAGAAAAGCAACATTTGTCTAAATATTCCCACTGCCTTAATAAATATGACTAACAATTGCATGATATCAATGAATCAAGAAAATTAATTCATAGTACAAACTCTTTTCACTAAAGTCAAACTAGAGTCACTCATCCAGAATACAAAAATACATATTTTTCTTTTTTGCATTAAATCATGCCACTTATAGATAAAGCTACATATTTCTGATGCCAATGAAAGATTAATAGATAAGAATCTTCAAACAGATTTGGCTGCCTGCTCTTCCCAACCAAATGCTGCCTAGAACAAATGAATTCTAGAATATAAAAAATAGGTATAAGGAATTTTATACATCTGTTGTCAATATAGTATGACATGAAATTTTAAAAAAATCATATTAATTAGTATTGTTTGTACTTGATTAGAAAATTAGCTTTTAGACAATTAGATTCTATGTATTAGATATGTATTGTTCTATTTGGCTATATGATATAACTTTTAATTCTTTCTGAAACAAGATGTTTATAGAATAACTTGAGTTGTACTTGGCCTTGGGGCCTAGAAATTTATGGTTGGACTGAATATTTAATTGGTTGCCAGAGATTTAATTTCTAAATCCCAAAAATGAATTACTAAAGTAATATGGAATTTATGGTAGTTTATTTTACAATAGAGGGGAGATATTAAGGAAGAGAGAAAAGGAAAGAGAGTGAGAGAGAGAGGGAAGGAGAGAGATAGTGAGAGGGAAGGGGAGAGAAAGAGAGAGAGAGAGAGAGAGAGAGACAGAGAGAGACAGAGACGATATGTATGTGTAGCAACTTTCCAAACTCAATGTGAGCCAAGGTATTAAAATTTCATGAGCAAATTAAAACTTCAGAATTATTAAAAAAATTATTGTTCACAATACCATAAAACTATAATCATGAAATGCTTTTGATGAAAGGAAGAAAATTTAAATTTAGAACAAATAATATTAAGATGAAAACACTTATTTTTATAAAAAATAAATCAGAAAAAAAGGAGGAAATATTTCAAAACTTTTGTTTTTTAGACAAAAGATTACATTTGGGAAATTTTTTATGTCAAAACACTTTCATCAATAAAAGAAATAAACAACTCAACGAATTTGAACTTGAGCTAAAAATAAGTTAGTAAAGAATAAATCAAAAGGCTCCAATACAATTTTAAATATTAAAGATATGAACACATTTTAAAGTATAAAAAATTAGCTTTTAAAATAAGATATAGGTAAATCAGATAATGCATTAAAATAAATTTATTAATTTCACAGAAAATAATGTCTTTATGCATGCAAATTGTGGCCATCCTTACTTTTGAAGTGGGCCAATGATATCACTGGGTGATGTCTTGATTTGCAAATTGGATTTAAGTGAACCAGATTTGCACAAAGTCATGAGTCTCATTTTCTTTTCTTGTCATTTAAGTCCAGTGGCAAGACAAAAGTTAAAATAACTGGCAGTGACTCAGGATACAATGGATGACTTGGCATTTTGGATATCTGATTAAGTTCTAATTACTTGGCAATCTGCTTGAGCCACCCTTATGACTTTCTATTCAATCATAAATCTTTGCATATTTGGGACAGACATTCCCTTAACTCACCAATGGATTTGAGACTTGTCATATATTTTCAAACTGGTTTAGTCTGTCTGCTGAGAAGGTTGTATTAACATATGGATACTGTGCAGGTGCTTATACTTAAATTAATGAGAGACTGGAAGAAAAAGAAATTCAAAGAGGTCTGCTTTTTTACATTGAGAATAATTGAGAATTGAGATTGAGAATAATATGTTATTTGGGAGGAAATTATATGTATTGATTTTTTAATTTATAATTTTTATCATTTATTTTTCCCTTATATCTCTTGTTATGTTTTCTTTTCATGTGTCTATTTTTAATTTTAAAATATGTTTGTTTGTAACATTAAAATGCCCAGTTAACTCCATTTCTCCCCTCCTTGATAAGGGAGCACATCATTTGGCAAAAAAAAGTTACATGAATACATAAAACGGTTTTCTTTCTATTTATCATTTCTTTATAGGGAGGTAGAAATATACAAGTCATTCTTCAAACAATATTTCTGTTGTGGTAAATAATATTATCTTGGCTTTTCCCATTTTACTCTTCATAACTTAAAAAAAGGTCTTTCCATGTTTCCCCCTCCTAAAACTAACCCACTTATCTCTTACAGTGCTGTAATATTCTATCATAATCATATACCACAACTTATATATTACTGGTGACAGAATGGCACAATGGATAGTCCACTAGGATTGAAGTGAAGAAGCATCATCTTTTCAAATTCACATCTTGCCTCATACCCTAAAACTATGTGATTCTTGGTAAGTCACTTAATCCTGTTTGTCTGAGATCTTTATTTATAAATTGAGCTGGAGAACAAAATTGCATATTGGTACATTATTTTTGCCAAGAAAAACCAAATGGGGTCCCAAAGAGTCAAATATGAGTGAAACAACTGAAGAGTTATAAACATCATTTTCTCCACTACCATCTAGCTGCCTCTATGTGCATATCTATGTGTGTTAATGGATGGCTCCCTATTTATAATTTATTATATATATATATATATATATATACTCACATGCACTCATATGTGTACACAGGTATATATATATATATATATATATATATATATACATATATATATATGAGTATATGCACACACATATGCTTGTGTGTGTTTTGTATTATTATATAAACTGAGAATAAAGAAGCATATATAAAGGCTGATTTTGGAGCTAGCAGTATACATGTAGGTTGCTCCACACAAATTGTCTTACTGGCAAAGAGATATGAAACATACTTATCCATTGTTTTTAAGCATTTAAGGAAGCTATGCAAGAACAAATAGCATCCTCAGTTTTTCTAATTGCCATACTTATATGTCACATTGTTCTTTATTTTTTGGTTCCTCTATCATTTTTAAGTTTAAGTATCTAAAATTAGCATTTATATGAACATCTTTTCATAACATATTATGCAATCTAAGTTAGTCAAAACAAAAAAATTTAGGGAAACAACTGTATATTTCTTATCATTTAATATTTTAAAAGATGTAATGAAGAAAAATTGCTTAATCAGTTCTGATATCATTCAGCGATGGGGTAACCTAACATAAAAAACATAGGGCTTAACTGTCAATAAGAAGAACTTGGTTTTAAATTACATTCCTGCATCTATTGCCTGTGTTACCTTGAGGAAATCAATTAACCTCCATACTACCGGCAATCCTCTAAGATTATCAGCTATCAAAGGGTTTCCGACCTACTTCAGTGGAATTTTAAAGTCAGAATTTCCTTACACTAATAAAACACAAGACTAGAAATCATCATTGAAAAAAAGTGCTGAAAAAAATCATAAGAAGACATTTAATATTAGATCCTTTTAAGTTTCTACTAATTTTAAAAAATCAATTATATATGCTGTGAATTATTTTTCTTTTATGTACTACATAAGTATTAAGTAATTTAATTTGAAAAATGCAATGGATAATTAATAGTCATAAATAAATAACAAAATATGATCTAATTGGTAAGCATGTTTTAATTTAGTTATTGAGTTGTATGGTCAACTAAATGTACTTAGTTTTGAGGAGGTAAAATTTCTCATCTAGATCTTTTAAATATATGATAAAAATATGAGATTATTTGAGTTATTTTTTCATCTTTTGCTTAATATGCTGAATTTCCTTATCTTGAATTTAGAATATTAAAAAGATTTATAATGTATTATTATATGGTGGTAAAATAATTATTTCTACCAAGAAAATATTAAGTACTGATAACAAAGGTGAGCATAAAACTATTAGGATTTATTTCATTCTTTCAAATTTGCTGACTCAAAAAAGAGATATATTTATTCAGTGTCAAGTAGATGTAAGAGTGTGTCAATAGGAACGTATAATTTACATATTGTTTATGAGTCATAATGATGAAAGGAGGACTTCTTTTTTTACACAAAACATCAAATATAGAGGAAAATTCATTTAAAATATTTGCAATTCTATTTTCAAAGCTAATCATTTATTCTTATCATTTACATTTTTAACTTGTTTAGACATTTCCTCCTGTCTGCACCTTATAAATGGATAAGTAAGGAAAGTCTGTTTCAACTTCACAACTTGGTATTTCAAATATTTCTATAGGAGTCTTCCAACATAACTTTTGTATATGTATGATTGTTTTTATGCATATGTACATATACAAATAAATACACATATATGATTTAGGGATTCCGAATACTGTTGTCTCATGACATGATAGAAATACTTCAAAATTAATACAAATAAGTGAAAAATCAGCAGAGATATATAACAATTCTATAAAAGCATAAAACTCATTAAAATTAAGTAAATGAAGTAAAAAGAACTCCCTAATAAGAACAATGATAAAGAACTATTACATAACTTATAAAGACTTTTTGAATATATATAAACATAAGAATCAGTAGAGGATCAATAATAAAGAACTCCACACAAACTACTCATAAACATAAATCATCTTCTCAATGTCAAAATTGATTGACACCAAGAGAATAGTCAATGAAGAATAAAGAAAGACAAAGACATACTTTGATACTTCTATAATTTCTAATTTGACCCCTAGTATGGATAACATCAAAAAATTGAAAACTGTAAGGAATGTCTCAACTGGTCTTAATATCAAAATTATTTGAAAATTTGGCATTGTCAGAATCTGTAAAAGGTTTTTGGCTTTTTGACATTAAAAGACTGTGTTTTTTAAAGAACCTTAACTATTTTTAGTCCTGTTATCCTATTATGGTCAAATGGTATTTCCTAAATTAAAAGAAAAAGGGGGTGTGAATGAAAGAATGAGAAGAGAATGGAAGGGAGCAGAACAGAAAAAAATTAAGGAAAATCTTTTTAGGCTATGATATAACACTAAAGTATTATTATTTTTATTATCTTCAAATAATAGAATTCAGGCTTTGATACTTCAATTCTGACTCACATTTTTGTGATAATGCACATAATAATTCAAATAAAAATAATAAAGCTTGAAATTTTGAATTATTGAATAATAGAGCTAAGGAATAAATTGGTTTTCATTGATATAGATAGCTCCCAGGTAAAGAAACTCCCTCAAACAATGTAGGTTGTCTCCACAACAATAGAGAGTCAAATTTATTTGTTCAAGGCAACTAAGACAGAGGTCTGGCTTGAACTCAGCTTTTCCTCACATTAAGGCTAGCTCTTTATTCCTGTTTCCTCTTCTCTGAATAAATGAGCTTATTTATTTGTAAATGAAAACTATTTTTTAAAATTATTTTTATTATGTTAATTAAAATTATGTTTTTATGAGCAACATCAAATCAATGCATTTTAAATACTTTTACTCCAGGAAGAACATCCTCACCATCATCATCTTAATAATAATAAAGATTAATAAAGCATTTTAAGTTTTGCAAAATACTTTAGCTCTTTTATCTTATTTAATCCTCCCAATAACCCTGTGAGGTAGATGCTGGTATTTTCTTCATTTTACAGATGAAGAAACTAAAGCAAAACTAAAGTGATTCCCCATGATTACACATCAAATAATTCATATGAATATTATAATATTTTCTTGAAAATAGTAAAGGAGATATTTTTTATTAACTTACTAATATTAATTCAGAATTTGGAGAATGTTAGTCTCTTGGACTATTCATAATTCTGCCATATATAATGGGATAAAAAGTTAATTTAATTCAACATACACTTATTAAATATAGTTAAATTATCAATTGATAGGGCATTGGGTCTAGAGCTGGGCATATATGAACTTAAATATGGTATCAGGCACTGGCCATGTGACCTTGGAAAAGTCACCTCACTTCTGTGTTAAGAGCAATATATGGTGTTAGTATTATTGTTAATTACCTACTATTTGTAATACTTTGTGATTGGAGCTTGCTAAAAAAAATAAAGATAGTCCAGTCACTCAAGGCATTCTAATTCACTTTTTTGATTAATAATTTATTATTTTCAAACTAATGAATAAATTATTTTCTTACATGTTATTATAAAGAGACTAAATGATTTCCTCAATCAATCAATAATTTCTTAAGTACAAATGAGGCTCCAAAGATGTAAATGAAAGAGTTGCTGACCTCAAGTAACTAACATTCTCTGAGTAGATAGACTATACATATAAATGTAAATATATACAAAATAAATAAAAATAAAGTAAAATACAAAGTAAACTCAAATAAAGTGAACACAGAAGGTTATAGATACTAGTAGGTAGAGTAGGAACTAAAAAGCATCTTTTCTTTTATATGATACCATGAGGCACTCTGAAGGAACCAGGAATGGAAGAAAAGAAAAAAAAAGAGAAGAATGTAATATGAATATCATTCATCCCATTTTACTGGAAATTGGTGTATCCATTTAGCAATTCTGGAATTTACAAAACAAAGTGTAGACTGCAATTCATTCATAAGGTCTCATTTCTTATGGATATTTTCCATATCATCCTATAGAACTTCTGATGAAAGGACAGCTGATCCACTAGTCACTTCCAGCATTAATGCTGGAGGATGGACAAAAAGGATGAAAAAATTATTTGCATAGTAAATGTAATACCTATTTCCCAGCCCCATCTCAGTGCTTACATATATCTCACAGTCCTTGGAGGAAGGTGGTATTATTATTCGAGTTTTTCATTTGGCAAGTATGAAGCAAACCTAACTTAAATGACTTACCAGTGCCACATAGTAAGTGCCTAAAGCCAATTTTAAATTTGGGACTTCCTGACTAGAGGCCTAACATTCTGTTCCACTATTCCCCATTTTACCAACTACATTTGTACCAATAAAAGAAGAGGTCTATTGACTGTGGAAAATTAATACTAATTTGTACCCTTTTGTCAGCCCACAAAACAAAGTTGTGTTTTATTATTATTATTATTTTAAAGCACAGTTTGATCTTGGGGATGAATTTCAAATTGTCTCTCCCTGAGGCCAGGTGGAATCCTCCCAACTTTGGTCTAAATATTTTCTTTGGAAAGGACTGGCAGGATGGAGATGGTCTTTGTTTTATCTGCAAACACAGATTCTCTTAGGTAATAAAGTCAGTCAACTAAGTGCTATAGGAGAAACATTGCTCCAAGCTGGGAAACAATGCACCATGTGGAGAAAAGTACACATGTTCTGATCACCTTTCTAATGTCTTGTGGTTACTCCCAGTGACCTAAAGACCTGCTACAATCTTAATAAAGGTCTGAATATATAAATCAGAGAAGCTCCAGAAAGGGAAATTAGGAAGAACCTAAATTGATGAAAGGGATAGGAAGTTGGATTTCCCCCTTTGGATTCAGGAACTCAGGGGAGTATGTAGTCTCATTCAGCCTGTTCACAGAGAAGGTGATTGGCCATATGGCTGATGCTTTTCTCTCTCCTTCCCTGGCTTGCTTTTTGCTATTTAATGAATGATTATAAAATTAAAATTCTCTGAAGAGAATTTTAATTGTGACCCAACCTCTAATATGATGAAACTAACTTCTCCTGAAAATAATGTTTTCTGAAAATGTTTATACCTTTTCTATAACATTTATATTAATCAACATACTTTCATTAACTACTGGACATTTTTATCTTTTTTTATATATTGTCTTATTCCATTATTTGGAGCTTTATTTACTTTACAGTAATTGCAGAAAGAAATGTGTTAAAAAGATGTTTTGCTGATGTTGTTGTTGCTCCTGCTATTGTTTTTGTTTCATGAAACAGCTTGATATTATTTACAGTGCTATGCAATTTTGCAAATGTGAACCAGACTATTTTCTTCTTCATATTCAATTCTATTCCCAGGTCAATATCCATTGCACTTCAGATATAGGTAGTGATGGAATAACTCAGTTGAATGTCTTTCCAACTACATCTCATGCTTTGGATATTAGAGTGACATTGGCAACTTGCTTGTCTGTTTTTATGTTTGTATTATTAAGCTAACACTTTATGGGGTTACAAATAGAGTTAATAAGTTCCTATCAAGTCCTGGGTTTGATACAATTGTCATAATTCCATTTGCAACTACATTTATTTGGATTCCACAACATCTAGAATATTCTGCTTTTGTTTTAATACCAAACACATCATTGTCCACATCTGACAAATATTTTGGTCAGCAAATATCTAATGATGAATACTGACATCTCTATTGTTATACCTTTGAAGGAATTGTTTCATTGTTGAAAAAGGAATAAAAGATAATTCATTGAGAGAGACTATTTTTCCCAATTCAATAAAAATTAGCACTTACTCTGAGTAAGGCACTGTCATGGCCTTAGAAGTTAAAAGAAAAGAAAAGAAAAACTCAAGAAAGTTTAGGATCTAGTTTAAATCATCTGCATATAGCTTTACATACATACATACACAGAAACATAATGCAATTTGGAAAAAGAATTATTCTCTCAGTCAAAAAAAAGTATCTCTTGTTTGAGGGAGGCTAAGGAATTGAGAGATAGGTAAGCAGCCTTGAGCATATATGGAGAAAACCTGGAATGAAGGAGTCCAGTGGAACAGGTTAGAAATGAGAAATCGTTTATAATAGATTCAAGATTCAAAGAAATAATACAATCAAGGACATAAGTGGTTTTGAAGGAAAACTTTCATCCTCAGATTTTATGGGTAAAGAGAAAAAGATAAGCAAAGCTCAACAGAGGAACCTTAAACTTGCCCTTTGAATAAGCCTCATACATCCTAATTTCTGTGTTGTTACCTATTATTATTTCCATTAGTACACTTCTGTTCTAAAACAACTTCTCCTTCAATTCATGGGTTTTCTGTGTAGCCTTTATTGAAGCTGAAAATTCAAGATTCCAATCATCTCTTCCTTAACTGGCTCCTTTTTGACTACTTATTTTGCTTTTATTGCTGCTTATCTTTTAATGTATAGACATTGTCTATCTGTCTATAAACTTCTTCCTGAGGAAAACATTCTTAGGTTATGATATATAGATTTTTTTTTTAAACCCTTACCTTCCGTCTTGGAGTCAATACTGTGTATTGGCTCCAAGGCAGAAGAGTGGTAAGGGCTAGGCAATGGGGGTCAAGTGACTTGCCCAGGGTCACACAGCTAGGAAGTGGCTGAGGCCAGATTTGAACCTAGGACCTCCCGTCTCTAGGCCTGGTTCTCAATCCACTGAGCTACCCAGCTGCCCCTGATATATAGATTTTTTTATAAAACCAAGTCTCATGCAAAAAATACATGTCTTCGATTATCATTAATCAGTTTTGATAAAGTATATTTTCCACATAGTCTACCAAAGCATAATTTGTCATCAGTGTCATCTCTACTGTATTTCTCTGCTTCTACTTATGGTTCACAGGCATAACATGTATCTGGAAACAAGCAATGAGAATATAATGACAATTGTAATTAAATTTGTATAGTTCTTTAAAGTTTGCAATACATCTTCCTCACAACCACATGAGATGTATTCTATGCTGTTCTCACTTCTTTTGAGTGTGTTATTTGTGCAAAAGTAGTTTATAACTCTCAGGTATAGCCATAGTGATAAACTCTACCTACAACTTAGACTAAAATTTAAGAATGTAGGAAATAAATTAATTAACATGCTATATAATTTATATATTCTCTTTAAAACATTTCATTTTTATTTGTGACAAGAAGGCTGAATTTTTTTTTCCATTTAAAAATACAATAGCTATGTTTTTGTGTTCAGAACCTGATTTAAATTTAAAAAAAAAACCCTAAGTGGTCATTTTCCATTTGAATAACCAAATTAATATAGATATTCACAGACTTTAAAATTAAAATGATAAATAAAGATGTATGATTCATTTTTAGTAGTATTATTGTTACTGACAGTAAAAATACATCTTTTGGTTTGCCCGTGATATTTAAAAAAGAATAAACTTATCAAATGTGAACATGTACTTTTTTCATCTTTTAATGTGGGCTAATAAATGCATTTAATATCTATGATTAAAATGCATGAGTTCCCTTATGATTAAATCATCCCTGGTAATAGCTAGGTTCAAATTCTAATTATTTTAACTACTCTCTTAAAATTCTGGGTTTGTATTTTATTCTCATATGCTTCTTCATCAGAGTTCACCAGAAAAACAGTATTTGATATACCAGAGAATTTCTGAAGGGACTTTGGCTCCATCTTGTGGTTCTCTTAATTTCCAATAAGTTTCCACAGTCATGTCTGCTTAAAACACTTTGCTAAGATATTTAAGCAAAATAGATATAGGAAGGTCTTTCCTGTTTATTTTGTTTTTAATAAACTCTAACATTATTCTTGTGAATAGAGGGTATGCATTCTGAATAAATGAAAATTGGTCAAATTTATATAGATTTATGCAATTGAAATTTATGCATTGAAATATTTCATGCCAAGAATCTTCTGGGCACATTGCCATGAATTAGAAAATACTGACCATGTAAGAATGATGACCCCTACCAATGAGGAGCTTATTTTTTATCAGGGAAATAACTGATATACAAACTTGCCAGTCAATATGAATACTCTATGAACTGTAAGTTTAAATATGTTAAATATGTTGTTTAAATATGTTAATCTTTTTTATGTAAATAACATCAAATTTCAGTACTTTTCCCAAAGGTAATGGGATTTAGCCATTTATGCAATAGAGTGGAATTAAGGGCTGGACTCATTAATTAATTAATTAAGGGCAAGGTAAATTGATTTCAAATCTTGATTCAAACATTTACTAACTTAGTAATACTAGGCAAGTCATTAAATGTATCTAGGCTTACTTGATTCATGTATAAAAGTATAATAATAATAACATTTTCTGACATTGTTATTATAAGACTAAAATAAAATAACATGTTAGTTTGGAAGCCTTGCCTAATAATTCACTATCAGTGACTGCATAGAAAATATACAATTTGTAGTAGTTTAAATAATATTGTGTGTGTGCGTATGTGTGTGTGTATACATAGAAAATGCGCAGAAGGGCAAATTGTTTACAAAATTTCTATTTCTTAGTGATCACATATATTCAACCGAATGACAAAAATAGTTTTCTCTCTGTTTTGATACTTCATTAAAATGTAATCTCATGGTTTTTTTAGTTTTCTCTCTTTTATTAAAGAATAGAAGATAACCCTGTCTTTTTGCCCTGTGTCTATAGCTTTCCATTTATGCCCTAAGAGAGGGCATGAATTCTTGATGCTTTACACACACAAAAAAATAGCTTTTTATTTTTTTTTCAATTTTACTGATCATCTCATTGTCTTGTAAACTCGTATAGGCTTTGGAGCTCTTTTCAGAATAATATTATAAATGAAGAGAACCAAAAAAAAAAAACCTAATATTTAAAAGGAAATAAATTCTTTTTTCTTTTTTAATTTTAAACATTATTTTATTAGGTCATTTTCAAACATTATTCCCTGGAAACAAAGATTATTTTCTTTTCCTCCCCACCCACCCCTCCCAACACCTTTCCCTCTCCCATAGCCGATTCATGATTCCAATGGTTATCACCTGTGTTCTTGACTGGAACCCATTTCCCTGTTGTTGGTATTTGCATTAGAGTGTTCATTTAGAGTCTCTCCTCAGTCATATCCTCTCAACCCCTGTAGTCAAGCAGTTGCTTTTCATCGGTGTTTTTACTCCCACAGTTTATCCTCTGCTTGTGGATAGTATTTTTTTAGATCCCTGCAGATTGTTCAGGGACATTGCATTGCCACTAATGGAGAAGTCCATCACCTTCGATTGTACCACAATTTATCAGTCTCAGTGTACAATGTTTTCATGGTTCTGCTCCATTCTCTCTGCATCACTTCCTGGAGGTTGTTCCAGTCTCCATGGAATTCCTCTACTTTATTATTTCTTTTAGCACAATAGTATTCCAACACCAACATATACCACAATTTGTTCAGCCATTCCCCAATTGATGGGCATCCCCTTGTTTTCCAATTTTTGGCCACCGCAAAGAGTGCAGCTATGAATATTCTTGTACTAGACTTTTTCCTTATTATCTCTTTGGGGTACAAACCCAGCAGTGCGATAGCTGGATCAAAGGGCAGACAGTCTTTTATCACCATATGGACATAGTTCCAAATTGCCCTCCAGAATGGCTGGATCAATTCACAACTCCACCAGCAATGAATTAGTGTCCCCACTTTGCCACATCCCCTCCAGCATTCATTACTTTCCATAGCTGTCATGTTAGCCATTCTGCTAGGTGTGAGGTGATACCTCAGAGTTCTTTTGATTTGCATCTCTCTGACTATAAGAGATGTAAAGCACTTTTTCATGTGCTTATTAATAATTTTGATTTCTTTGGCTGAGAACTGATCATGTCCCTTGCCCATTTATCAATTGGAGAATGGCTTGATTTTTTGTACAATTGATTTAGTTCTTTATAAATTTGAGTAATTAAACCTTTGTCAGAGTTTTTTATGAAGATTGTTACCCAATTTGTTGCTACCCTTCTGATTTTGGTTACATTGGTTTTGTTTGTACAAAAACTTTTTAATTTGATGTAGTCCAGATTATCTATTTTGCATTTTGTAACTCTTTCTAAGTCTTGCTTGGTTTTGAAGTCTTTCCCTTCCCAAAGGACTGACATGTATGCTATTCTGTGTTCGACTAATTTTCTTATAGTTTCCTTCTTTATGTTCAAGTCATTCACCCACTTTGAATTTACCTAGGTGTAGGGTATGAGGTGTTGATCTAAACCTAATCTTTCTCACACTCTCCTCCAATTTCCCCAGCAGTTTTTATGAAATAGTGGATTTTTGTCCCAAAAGCTGGGATCTTTGGGTTTGTCATACACTGTCTTGATGAGGTCACTTGCCCCCAGGCTATTCTACTGATCCTCCTTTCTGTCTCTTAGCCAGGACCATATTGTTTTGATGCCCGCTGCTTTATAATATAGTCTGAGATCTGGGACTGCAAGGCCCCCTTCCTTTGTATTTTTTTTCATTATTTCCCTGGATATCCTTGATCTTTTGTTCTTCCAAATGAACTTTGTTATGGTTTTTTTCTAAATCAGTAAAAATTTTTTTGGAAGTTCCATGGGTATGGCACTAAAGAGATAGATGAGTTTGGGTAGGATGGTCATTTTTATTATATTGGCTTGTCCTACCCATGAGCAGTTAATGTTCTTCCAATTGTTCAAGTCTAGTTTTAGTTGTGTGGAAAGTGTTTTGTAGTTGAGTTCATATAGTTCCTGTGTTTGTCTCAGGAGATAGATTCCTAAGTATTTTATTTTGTCTAAGGTAATTTTGAATGGGATTTCTCTTTCTAGTTCTTGCTACTGAGCTGTGCTGGAATTATATAGAAATGCTGATGATTTATGTGGGTTTATTTTGTATCCTGCAACTTTGCTAAAGTTGTTGATTATTTCAATTAGCTTTTTGGTTGAATCTCTAAGATTCTTTAAGTAGACCATCATGTCATCTGCAAAGAGAGATAATTTGGTCTCCTCCTTGCCTATTTTAATGCCTTCAATTTCTTTTTCTTCTCTAATTGCTACTGCTAGTGTTTCTAATACAATGTCAAATAATAGAGGTGATAATGGGCATCCTTGTTTCACTCCAGATCTTAATGGGAATGGATTTAGTTTATCCCCATTGCAGATGATATTAGTTGATGGTTTTAGATATATACTGTTTATTATTTTTAGGAAAGACCCTTCTATTCCTATGTTTTCTAGCGTTTTTAGTAGGAATGGGTGTTGTATTTTATCAAAGGTTTTTTCTGCATCTATTGGGATAATCATGTGGTTCTTGTTGGTTTGCTTGTTGATGTGGTCAATTATGTGGATAGTTTTCCTAATATTGAACCAGACCTGCATCCCTGGTATAAATCCTATTGATCATGGTGGATGACCCTTCTGATCACTTGCTGGAGTCTTTTTGCTAGTAGCCAATTTGAGATTTTTGCATTTTCTTCATTAGGGAGATTGTTCTACAATTTCTTTCTCTGTTTTTGGCCTGTCTGGCATTAGGATCAGCACTATGTTTGTGTCATAAAAGGAATTTGGTAGAACTCCCTCTTTGCTTATTATGTCAAATAGTTTGTATAGTATTGGGGTTAGCTGTTCTTTGAATTTTTGATAGAATTCACTGGTGAATCCATCAGGCCCTGGGGATTTTTTCTTAGGAAATTCTTTTATGGCCTGCTGGATTTTTTTTCTGATATGGGATTATTTAAGAAATCTATTTCTTCTTCTGTTACTCTATGCAATTTATATGTTTGTAAATATTCATCCAAATCATCTAGGTTGGTATGTTTATTGCCATATAGTTGGGCAAAGTAGTTTTTAATGATTGCCTTAATTTTCTCTTCTTTGGAGGTGAGGTCCCCCTTTTCATCCTTGATGCTGTTAATTAGCTTTTCTTCTTTCCTTTTTTAAATTAGATTGACCAGTACTTTGTCTATTTTGTCTGTTCTTTCAAAGTACCAACTTCTACTCTTGCTTATTAGTGCAATAGTTCTATCACTTTCGATTTTATTAATTTCTCCCTTAATTTTTAGTATCTCTAGTTTGGTTTTCTTCTGGGGGGTTTTAATTTGTTCACTCTCAATTTTTTATTTGCATTTCCAATTTATTGATCTCTGTCCTCCCTAATTTGTAAATATATGCACTCAGGTATATGAATTTTCCTCTGAGTACTGCCTTGGCTGCATCCCATAAGGTTTGAAAGGATGTCTCCCCATTGTCATTTTCCTCAATGAAATTATTAATTGTTTCTATGATTTCTTCTCTAACTAACTGATTTTGGAGTATCAAATTATTTAATTTCTAATTAATTTTTGATTTGGCTCTCCATGTACCCTTACTGATCAATATTTTTATTGCCTTGTGATCTGAAGAGTCTGCATCTATTATTTCTGCTTTTCTGCATTTGAGTGCCATGTTTCTGTGACCTAGTGTATGATCTATTTTTGTGAATGTGCTGAAAAGAAGATGTATTCCTTTTCAGCATGTGGTGCTGAAAAGAAGATGTATTCCTTTTTTGTCCCTATTTATTTTTCTCCATATGTCTTTTAACTCTAATTTTTCTAAGATTTCATTCACCTCTTTTACCTCTTTCTTGTTTATTTTTTGGTTTGATTTATCTAAATTTGATAGTGGTTGTTTTAAGTCTCCCACTAATATGGTTTTACTGTCTATTTCCTCCTTCTATTCTCCTAGTTTCTCCATTAGAAATTTGGATGCTATACCATTTGGTGCATACATGTTGATTAGTGATATTTCCTCATTGTCTATACTCCCTTTCAACAGAATATATTTACCTTCCCTATCCCTTTTAATCAGGTCTATTTTTGCTTTGGCTGTGTCAGATATCATGATTGCAACTCCTGCCTTCTTTCTATCAGTTCAGGCCTGAAAGGTCTTACTCCAACCTTTAATTTTAACCTTGTGAGTGTCAACCCGACTCATATGTGTTTCTTGAAGACAACAAATGGTAGGGTTTGGGGTTCGAATCCAATCTGCTATTTGTCTACGTTTTATGGGTGAGTTCATCCCATTCACATTCAAAGTTATGATTGTCATTTGTGGATTCGCTGGCATTTTGATATCTTCCCCTAGTTCAGACCTTTCTTCTTTAGCTATCTCCTTTTGAACCAGTGATTTACTTTAGGTCAGTCCCTCTAGTCTCCTCCCTTGAGATGCTTCCCTTTCTAGCCCCTCCATTTTTATGCTCCCTTTCCCTCATCCCTCTCCTTCCCTCCCTTTTTATACTCCCTCCCCACTCCCTTTCCTTAATTTCCTTTCTTTCTTGCCCTAATGGATAAGATAGAATTCAGGATCCCACTGGATCTAGATGTTCTTCCCTCTCAGATTTGATTTCACTGAGAGTAAGGTTTAAGTAATTCCACTTCACACTCTCTTCCTCTCCTCATATGAGAGTTCTTCCCCTCCCCTTCCCATGTGTATCTTTATATGGAAAAGTTTATTGTATTAAGTCCCCCCTCTTTCTTGAATTAAATCTTAGTGTTATTGATGGTTCCTCCCCTCCCTTTTCCTTTCTTTGCCCCCACTTTCTCCAAATCTTCTTAATGCCCCAATCATTGCCTATGCACGTTTCTTCTAACTACTCTTATGATGCATACAATTTTGAGAGTTACACAATATATTTTCCCCACATATTAATATATATAATTTGATGTAAATGTCGTCCTTATAGAAGAGAGTTTGACTTAAAGAAAAAGATAAGATTTATCTCCTTTTCCCTTTCTTTCATATTTACCTTTTCATGTTTCTCTTGCTTTCTGTGCTTGGATATCAAATTTTCCACTAAATTCTGGTCTTTTCTTATCAAATGCTTGGAAATCTTCTATTTTGTTGAATGCCCATACTTTCCCCTGGAAGTATATAGTCAGTTTTGCTGGGTAGTTGATTCTTGGTTGGAGACCCAGCTCTCTTGCCTTTCTACATATCGTGTTCCATGCTTTGTGGTCTCTTAGTGTGTTAGCCGCTAAGTCGTGTGTGATCCTTATGTGAGCCCCCCTATATCTGAAGCTCCTCTTCTTGGCTTCTTGTAGGATTTTCTCTTTTTCTTGGAAGCTCTTGAATTTGACAATTCCATTCCTAGGGGTTGTCTTTTGGGGATTTAGTATAGAGGGTGTTCTATGAACCCTTTCTATTTCTGTTTTGCCCCCTTGCTCCAGAACATGGGGGCAATTTTCTTTTATAATCTCCTGTAGAATAATATCGAGTTTATTGTTTATCTCTGGTTTTTCTGGGAGAAGGATAATTCGGAGATTGTCTCTTCTCCCTCTGTTTTCCAAGCCTGTGACCTTTTCAGTGAGATATTTTATGTCTTCTTCTAATTCATTAACTTTTTGGGTTTACTTTATTGATTCTTGCTGTTTTATGATCTCACTTTCTTTGAGTTGCTTAATTCTGGTCGTTAAGGCCTAGTTTTGCTTTTCAGCTTTGTCTGCCCTTCTATTAGATGCTTCAAGCTCTTTTTCCAATTGTGCAGTCTTATCTGTCAGACTGCTGATCTCTTTCTCCCATTTTTCTTTCCAGGTTTCCATCTTTTGGGTAAGTTCCAGTTTGAGATCTTCCAGAGATTGTTGATAGTTTCCATTTTGGGAGGCATGTTCTGATATTTTTTTTGGATTTCATCCTCTTTCTCTTCTTTTCCTTGGGTACTTCCACCATAAAATTTTTCAATAATCACCTTTTTCCCTTTCTTCCTGGAGGCTTGATTTTGGGCCATGTGAGCCATCCCTTTGGTGGTTTTATTCCCCTTTCCTTTTTGGTCTGGGGTCTGGGTGATATGGGCGGGTTTTATGTGAATTTATATTGCCTCAGACTAGTTCTTCACAGACTCTGAGGTTTCTTAGAGCTCTGGGCCCTTGATCACAGCCAAAGTGCCCAGGTATTCAGCTCCTCCCAGATAATCAGCGTGTTACCTGCCTCTGGTGTTTAGCTCCACCCAGATGCTCAGTGCAACCTCCCCGAGTAAGACTCCATGGCCTGTGCTCAGTGTAGGATTCTCCTGTGAAAGAGCCCTGAGATGTTTTTTTCCTGGCAGTCCCCAGATCCTAAGGACCCTGGAGTGCCCCCCCAGAGACGTTCCCCACTCACTCGCTGTCCCAGAGAGCGCTCCTGTAGCTCACACTGGATTGGTGGGGGAAGTGATGGGGGAAGGGTGGCTCAGTTCATGTTTCTGTGCAAGCTTTTCCTCCTTCTTATTGTAGTGTGGAAATGTTCAAACCCCACGTACCTTCGCCTCTGTGGGATACTGGGGAATACTTGGGAGTCCATCTGTTCCTCCAAAGGTGATTTTTATGCTCCTTTGATGTGGTGAAGTAAATGTCTCTCTTTCCTATGCTTTACTTGATTATAATGACTAGAATTTTATTGAACAAAGTTCACTCAGTGGTCAGATCTGGAGATTGATTGTGTAATTGTAAAAGTTATTTGATTGCTATGATAAAGGAGGATTACAGAAAGTCAATTTTGTATTTTTATTAATAAACAAAATAATAACAATTATATTTTCTATTTTCTTTACCTATCAGTTACTAGTGTGATGATGAAGATACAATATGCGATAGAAAATTGTTCATGAACTAATATGTTGCCTTCTTAAATTTTTACAAGATATTATCATTATATTTAGTCGCTATTCCTGTAAAGAATATGTAGAATAGATATAAGTACATGTTTGGATTGATCATTGATGTTTATGTGAATTTTAGACAATAATAGTATATGCAAATATTTCCTGTCATTTTGAATCCTCATTCTTTGGACTATTTTGAAAATTTATCCCTGAATGGCTTGAAAATTTTGTTATTTTTCATGGTGATTTTCTTCTATATGTATTTGTCCCCATTCAAACATTTTTCCAACTTCATAGGAAATATGCTTTTGTGTCTTCTAACATATTTGGTAGTGATGTGAGAGATGAAATGTCATGGTTTCACTCTCATCACTAATAAAAGTAGAATATCACAGAAGTAATGGTGCATCAGTGCACACAGAAGACTTAAACAATATAATTAAGGAGTTAAGTAATAAAAATAGCACTTGATAGCTATATGAATTTTCATTAATATTTATAAAGTTTAATAAAGGGAAACTGAATCAAATTTCTAAGATAGTAATCAAATATATGCAAGCAGTAATTAAACAATTCTAATATATTTACTTATTCAAGTAAAGTATCAAAATTCCTGAAGTTTGTGTTATTGCTATTTTCCTTCTATATTTTCTGACATGACAATTTTCAAATTATTAAGTATTTAAAAGTGCTTATAGAAAGACTGCAACATTCCAACATTTCATAAATTTATACTGAGTTAAGGATATTTTTAAAAATCAGGAATTGTAGAGGTACTTCATTCACCAAAATTACATCTTCAATTAAGGCATTATGGAATGGCCTTTTGTTGTCTGCTAAAATCTTTGAAGAATTACCTACTACCTAATTTCAATGTCCTCCAAAACCTTGACACTTCCATCTTACTATAACCTTGGGGCTTTGTTAACAGAATATAATCACTGTATGAACCCTTTGAATTTTTCTTGTGAAAGTGAACCTCCTATTTTATTTACCAGTTAGAATGTGAATGTCTTGAGAACAGAAACTATGACATATATTGTGTTTAGAAATATTCTATGATTCATTCATTCATTCATTTGCTGTATGATCTTGGAAAATTTTTCAAAATTTTTTTCTGTGTTAAATATAAAGATAATAATATTTTATATTTTATTTTGATCTCAGTGTGAAAAAACTGTGACTCAAATCACAGTTTTCTAGAAAGTCTTCCTTGTTACACCAAGAAGTTAAATATTTTTCCCTTTTGGAATTCACATAGAAGTTTGTGCATAGCACTCATCAACTGAGAACACAATTTTTTACTGTTCTTCACCTGAAAACCTTGAAAAGTAAAATCAATAGGGTTTACAAACTGAGTTTAGTTTCCCTATTGATGTTTGATTACCAACTTAATATTGTGAAATGCCATTTAAAGTTAAAGTACTACATTAATGTTTATTAAAGGAAAAGGAAACATTAATGTTATCCAGAGGTAAAATTAAAAAAAACCTGTTGAATGTAGTATTTCTTATAATAAATGATTAAGCAAAACACAGAGAAATAATCTGGGCTAAAAAAAGTTTAACATTTTCTTACTAATAATTGATATGAACATTTATTACCTGAAGAAAATGGAAGAGATAGATTGATCAGCATCTTTAAAAAGTTGATAGATTTTGATAAAAGTGACAAGACTAATTTGGATCAGACACAAAAGAAACTTTTTGTAGCTTTGAGTTAAATGTGACAGAGCAAATATTACTTTTCTCTTAGTTTGGCTCAATGTTGCTTATATTTCACCGCACATAACACTCTCGGAGAAAATTGATTCTACTGTGTATATATCATTTTAAGGCTGAAAATACTTCCATTAATATTCAACATTATTCTTTTGCCATCTTAAATTTTGGAGTAACTAGACATCACTTTTAAAAATAAATAAATCATAGGTTATCATAGGAAAATTAATTCCTTAGATCATTCACACTTGAATTATAAAAAGAAAAAAGGTAACAAAGGTTTGGATGTATTTATAAATTTTGTTTCCCCAAATATCTGTACACTATCTCATTACCAAAAATATGTTCCTAAGATAATTTCATTCCCATTCACATTCACATTCCCCACTGACCAAAAGATCAACACTTAGACCATCTTTCCAATTTTCTTGCTTTTATCCATTTTCCTTTTCAAAGCGATTGGTTATGATTGATATTCTTAGTAGTTACAGAACATAGGCATAGTAGGATCTCTATTCCCTTTCCCTAAATGAAAACAATAGAATAATGACTAACCTTATCCACCGAGCTCCTATATACTAGAGATATACATGTTGCTTATTGTAGCTGGGAATATTATATTTATGGGGGGCAGGGAGATAAACCATCCTTTTCTGAAATTCCAATGATTATTAGGTCATATTCACCATCAGGCTGATAGCATGTCTTCCTTGACTATACATGTCTATATAGAGCAGTGGTTCTCAATCTGTGGGTCTTGACCCTGGTGGGGGTCAAACAACCAAAACACAGGGGTCTCCTAAAGCCATCAGAAAATACATACTTCAGATGGCTTTAGTCGCTGAGAAATCAGCTACTTTACAGCAAGATCTCAGAAAGAACAGGGATCCTGCTGCTCACACATTGTACTAATATTAGTTACCTATCAGCAGCCCTCCCCCTATGAGGGGTGATGGATTTACCCTGTTGCCTGGAGACCAGACTCAAACAGAGACCCAGAGAGAACACCTGGTAGTTGGCTCTGGAGGGGTTAAGAATGAGTCCTGGAACTCCTGGAGCATGTAATGGAGCCGAGTAACCCCAGCAAAGTGAAGCCTCAGCTCAAGCTGTAAGGAGACAACAGGAAGAAGAAGGTAGCGTCTGTGGACCCCCTACCCAAGCAGGACTTACCTCCTGCCCTAGCACTCAGGCTGCCTCCTGCTGGATTAATATTTTTCAACATATAATTAAATATTGTTTTTGTGATTAATCACTATGTTTAAGTTATGTTTGATTTGTAGCAATGAGAATACATAATGCATATCAGGTATTTACATTCTGAATCATAACTGTAGCAAAATTACAGTTTTGAAGTAGCCACCAAAATAATTTTTTGGTTTGGGGTCACCGCAACATGAGGAACTGTATTATGGGGTCACAGCACTAGGAAGGTTGAGAACCACTGATATAGAGTGATTATCACTATCAGATACAGAGATTGAGAAAAGGGATTCTGGATTTGTCTAGACTATGGTGACTGTTAATGGCAGCATCAGGTTACCTTTATAGCATAATGATAATACACTAATGAACTAAAACTAATTCATGCTTCTTTTTATGCAATATAATTATGCAATAGATAACATGGAATTAAAAAGTCTTTAGGTACCCCAAATCAAGAAATTTAGGCTAACAAAGTGTCATGGGAAACACCTATAAAATTAAATAAATCTAATAAGGATTTAATATTTAAATTATGGCATTGAGATTATAGATAATTAACAAAGGTATATGAGACAGAGAACTATTCCTTAGCAGATAAGTGACTAAAATGGAGAACTTTATTTTCAAAAGTACACCTTGAGTTACTAAACCTATAGGTAAGATTGCTCAAATTGTTAATAAATATATGCAAATCATACTCACTCTTAGTTTAGGAATAAATATATGAAGGAAAGAGAGGCAGAGTTGTAGACTTATTCAAATATTCTTGAAATAATTTTGAATTATGTAAAAATGTCACTGAAATCACTACATATTTTATCCAATTATATTTTTGTTAGACATAGTAGGAGGAGATTAAAGAAAGAAGGAAATTTTATATATACCCCAAACTAACATTGTTTTGGTAACAAAGAATTTGGAATAATGAAGCATATAACCACAAATCGAGTCCTGGTTAAAAGAATCATTATTTTTGAATGTAATGAAAAATTATTAAGTTGTAAGAAATGGCAATTATAATGAATTCAGAGTTGTGAAGACATGAAATTATTCAGAGTGAAAAAAGTAGAATCAAGATGACAATGTGTATAATGACTTCAACAATAAAAAGAAAAAGAAACATTGAAACTGAAAACTATATAATTATTATGCCAAAACTTGATCTCAAATAATAGTTGAGAAAATTCATGCATCCTAACACTTCTTTGCAGAACACTATGGGATATCACATTTGCTGTCTAATACAACTGATCTATCATTTGGTTTTCATGGATTTTTTTTCTCTTTCTTTAGAAAATATTATAAGACGTGGCTCACTATATAAAGGAATACATTTGAAATAATTGTAATATTAAAACAACATTTATCAATCTAATAAGCTTTTTAATGAATAAAATTATCTTACAATGCAAAACATTTCCCAAATAATAAATGAATAATGGATGTGAACAGGCAGTTTTCAGAAGAAGAAATTAAAGGTGTCAATAGTCACATGAAAAATCTACAACACTATTGCTAAGACTCTAAGCCTTAGAGAAATCCAAATTAAAATAATTCAGACACTACCTTATATCAATCAGACTGTAAACATGACAGCAAAAGAAAATGACGAATGTTGGGTAGGATGTGGAAAATTGGTACAGTAATATACTGTGGGTAGAGTGGTGAATTAGTCCAAATATTCTGGAGAATTATTTGGAATATACATAAAAGTTTATAAAACTATAGATATTCTTCAACCCAGCAATACCACTATGAAGTCTAGATTCCAAAGAGAACAAAGAAAAGGAAAAATCAGGGGAAAGGGACTAGTTTGTTTTAAATTACATCAGCTAATTTTGCATTGGTAAATAGGAAATTGAAGGGATGCCAATGAATTGAGAAATGGATTAACAAAATTTTCATATATGTTAATTATAGAGTACTATTGTGCTCTTAGAACTGACAAGTAGCATGGTTTCCAAAAAATCTAGGAAGGCTTATATGATCTGATGAAAAGTGAGATGAGTAGAAACTGGTGAATATTTTACATAGTAAGAGCAGCAATGGGGAAAGAAATAATTACTCTAATCAAAACAATAATCTAAAGCAATTCCAAAGGACTCATGATAAAAAAAATAATGCTTTCTACTTTAAGAGAGATAAGTGATGAACTCTGAGTGCAATTCGAAGAAAATATTTTAATTTTCTTTTTTATATGTATGCATATATTGTCTTTTGCAATATGGCTGATATGGAAATATGTCTTTCAAGACTTCACATGTCTAATCAATATCATATTGCCTGCCCTATCAAAGTGCAGAGAAGTGATATGAGGGAATGAGATGAGTTGGAAGTCAAAACGTTTTAAAATTATTGTTTGGGATGGCTAGATGGCTTATTAAGAGTGCCAGGAGTAGAGTCAGGAGCATCTGAATTCAAATTTGAACTCAAAAATTTTATAGCTGTGTGACTCAGGAAAGTCACTTAAATTCAGTTGCTTATAACTACACTTTTCTGCCTTGGAACTGATACTTGTTCTTATTCTAAGATAGAAGGTAAGAGGCTTTTTTTGGAATGATATTCAAACATCTGTACTGTAAATTTAAAATATTTAATAAAATAAATAACATTAAAATAAAAAAGAATAGAAATGTTTAAGTTAATCTTTCAGCAATTGTTCCTTATCATATCATAGAGCAAGAAGAATATTTGTAAACATCATTTTGTTTATCCTTTTGACCAATAACTTGGCTTAATAATAACTGAAGTATGAGCACCTTCTTCTGTCATAACTTCCAGATTAGAACACTCCCTCTACCCATGAAGATAAAGTCAATATCTTTTCTGCAATTTTACTGTTAAATAGTTGCTTGTGCCACATAGAGAGTAGGTGAATTTCCTAAGTTCACAGAGTCACCATGTGACCAAAGTGAAGCATATATCTATAACTTCCTTGCTTTGAAAATGAACAGCTAGTATAGCAGTCTTTTAGTAATTTGAATACTTCCTGATTCCAATAGGACTGTTATTGGAAAGTGATATTTTGAAAGTAAAACTAAATTTTGTGAATATATTAGCAGAAAAAGCAAACCAAATAAGTATAAAATACCTTCTCCTGTATTTTGATAATTTTCTATTTAGTTGGATTTACTTAAAGTAAAGGTTCCCAGTTTCAGGGTAGACATGACCATGCATTAAGGAATTTTCTCATGCAGGAATTCAAATTACTAAGAAATAATAGTTAGAGTTCTAAAATAAAAAAGAACATAAATTAGCACTTAAAAAAGAAGACTGAATTAATTGTTGCCTTTTTCCTAGATTTTATATTCAGTTTTTAATTTGTTCCTATTACACTTAGGTCCCTTAGTTTTACCAGTTTAGAGATTATAAGAGATCTTGGAGAACTTTCAGGTATATGTTTTCTAGTATGCCTTCCTTATTATTATGTGATCCTAGAGTGTTTAAAAATATATGACCAATTTTTAAATGATCTCTAGTCATATTCAATGCTATAGAATATATCACCATGTAACAAGATCTTAAAAGCTCATTTCAGAACCATTAGTTAAAAATCAGGCAATTTTCTTTGACACATCAATGAGCATATCGTCTAGTCAAATGACTTTCTCATGATTTGGGGTACAAATTTAGCCCTTTATGTCTAACAATACCTATCTTTCAAACTCTGCCTGAGGACAGTTTTAATTTTAATAATACAAACTCCATCTTCATTAAGAAATGATCTATCTTTTCATATTCTTTCTATAAAAAACCATACTTCATAGGTTATAAAGTTCATTAATCATATTATCATATTAATTAAATGTAAACATTTTTATGATATTCTTACTGATACTCAATGTTCATATGAAGCAAAAAAACTCTTGGTTCTCTCCAATTTAATAAATACCTTTGAATCTTTAAAACACAAAATTAATAATGTAATTTCTATTTATTATTCTTGAAGACAATGATGTTGGTGATGATAATTAAAATGATTCAGCAACTCTGCCAAAAAAAATAAAAATATCCAGCAATTAACCTAAGAATGAGAACAGAACACAGGAAGGAAATCTTTAATAGTTAATACTTAAATTACTGTTTATAGAAATCCCTGTATACCCCAAAAGTGATTCTCATGGTATTTGGCCTGGGGGAGGGATGAGGAAGACTTGATATCAAACTTCTCTGATTAGGTTGATAGAGAATAAATACAGATAATTCTGTAAATCTTTAAAAACTAATTTCTCCAGAAATTTGTTTGATTTCTACTTATCCTTCTGTAGATTTATCCAAAGCTGACAATATTGTTTATTCAGTTTATGTCTGCATCAACTAACCTTTGCTTGATTATAAATAGGCCCAGCTGGAAACTGTTCTTTCCTTTGGGTTCAATTGAACTCTCCACCTATAAAATGTTTGGTTCTGGTGACTTGTCCTATTCTTATTGCTTAATTCTCTGGTTTTGTTAAGGCTCTTCAGAATTTGCTTTCCCTAGCACCAGCTGCTCAGAACTTTCTCATGATGTTCCCATGGTGCAGACCCAGGCAGGATTTTGCTCTTAAAAGGACTATGGTCAACTAGCTGTTTGGGACTTAACAACCCCTTACTGCTTGGTGCCTGGATTTTTTTGACACTAGGAAGAAATAAGGGGTGGCCTGGGGGACAGGGTTCAATGATGGTTTTAATAAAAGCCTCTCTTGTTTCTTTGGGTTTTCTAGTATAACCAAGAAGATACTGTAAGTGTGTACATGTTGAAAGGACAGGAGAAGGAGAAGGATATTAAGTGAATGCCTGGTAAGGTAACATAACTTGCTGTTTTCTTTTTGATTATTCTTTTTATTCAGGTCACCCAGGCAACATAAAAAACTGCAGTTTTATTTTTGGTGCAAAAATTTTTGTCCTTAATGGTTTGCTTCCTCATGGGGATTAGAGAAAAAAATTAGTCTAATATCTTGTTGATCACATGATCCAATTTCTTCCTTTAAGTATTAATTAAAATCTCAAATATTTTTGCAGAAGTCCTCCCCAGCCCCTCTTAATTCTAGTGTCTATCTATTAATTATTTATAATTTATCCTTTGTATTGCTTGCTTTCCATATACTTACTGGGCATTGTCTCTTCCATTAGATCATAAGTTCCTTGAGGGCAAGTACTGTGTTTTTCATCTTTTTAAAAAGTCTCTATCTTTTATCACAGTGCCTAGTACATAGTATGTGATTAATTAATATTGACTGATTGAACAATGATGAATATTTATCTTTGGGCTAATATTTTCCTGAAAAGTCAATGTATATTTCAAATATGTAGGGCTCATAAATATTGTGGATCCAGTATTTTTAATGAAAGACCTGGGGGATTATGATCTCTTGAATTTAATCTACCAACACACATTATTTCCAAAAGGAGATGGCCCCAAATTTAGGAAAAGCATGCAAAATTTTATATAGATATAGATATAGATATAGATATAGATATAGATATAGATATAGATATAGATATAGATGATATAGATATAGATATATATGGAGGCTTACATCTGAGAAAGAGAATTCTTTATTCTCTTTGTCTATTTTTAAGTTAATCAACCAAAAACTAAAACACCTCTACTTAACATAAAGTAAGAGACTTCCTAAGTCATTTACTAAAATGGGTGACAACTCCAGAAACTTGTGAATCCTTTGAAATAAACAGCAGTTCTCCTCAACTCTTCAAGATCCATCTCAGGCCATATTGGCAAGGCATTTTAAAGTAATCTTAGACCACTCTGAAACAGTTGTTGACAAATTATAACCTTATTTTCCTATTATCCCTTTCAGTAGAAAGGACAGATCCAGGTATCTACCTCTCAGCTCAATGAACCTATCCATGGATTAGGAGGGTGTCCCATCATCCATTTGTATAAGGCATTCATATTTGGTCCATGCACCCACATTTTGGGTCATTTTCACATTGCTTTGAGAATGGCCTCCCTAGCACAATATAATTGTAAATAATCTTTGGGAGTCATATTCCCATTGAGGATCCTGAGATGGCCACTATGCTGCATTGTGCCCTCAGACTTTATAAACATGAGAGATGATCTTAGTCCTCTACATTACATTAGAAAGGTCTGGAGCAATGTTTCAACATCTTTATAAGAAGGGTCATATTAGAAAAAAAATATTTGCCATCTTTTTTTATTGCCACTATTGATTCTCCTTCATAACTTGGGGTATCATGCTTTAATTCCTTTATATAATGGGGTGTGAAAGGTGTATGCTGTTTTAATGTTAAAAGATCCCCATTGTGTCCTATTGTGGGCACTTCCCTTAAGGGGAAAATAATTCATAGGAATTGTTTAATCATCATGGTTTCTTTGGAATTGTCTATGTAGATACCAAGGCAATACAGGAAGGAACCAGTATGGTAGGAAGATGAGGTTTCTTCGGGCCTAGGGTTGGTAGTGGGGTGGGAGAAGGGATAGGAGAGAACAGGGCTTCACAAGAGGAAGCAGGGGAGGGAGGCTTAGCCATACATTCCACAACAAAAGAGAGGAGCCTTTCCATCTAGACATAGGAGAGTAGTCTTCCATGTCTATTTCACGAGAAATAAAACTTTCCTCTCTTGGTAGTTCAGGAACAGACTTGTAAAAATCAGACTTTTTTGGATGGAATCCTCCTTTGTTGTTGGATCATGCAAGTAGTGCTTGAAATTGTCTAATTGAATTTACACTTGGGCTCTTACTTAAGCCTGCATGTTCCCTCAGGGAAGACTGTTGAGTCTTAACATTTAGGATCAAGAAAAGAAAATTTCCTAGCAACAGAGGAAGAAAGAGGAATTCTGAAATGTTGAAGGTTCCTAATATGGTGAAAGTCAGAAAGATGGAGTAGTAATCATGCTGCTTGGCATTGTAATTAGAAAGTTCAAAGGCTATTTTAATCAAATAAGCATTAGTACATTAATTAATTCCCCCCATTTACATCAAAGTGCTAAAATTTGAATTTTGGAGACCTGTGCACACAATTTGGTGAAGTACATCACTTGAACACACAAAAACTACGATGTATCTATATTCTAATCAGCAGTTTCCACTTATATCTGCTGTTAGAAATTCTGAAAATCAGTAGTAATATGACTGATTTATGTAGTCACAGCTCAAAGTCATCCTTAATATCTTGACAATGTTTTGCCTTCAATGATTCTTCATAATTATCCAATTTTATATACTAAAGACAAGGCTTCATCATTATGTCTGTTCCAAGGTCTCCCTGCTTAGCCATCAATTTCATTGGGTCTGGGCTGTTAAATAGCAAAGTCATCAGTCCATTAAACTGTAGAAACATTTATTACATTTTTAATTTTGTAAATTTTTCAATATTCTCACACTCCTGATATGGTACAACAACTATTATTCTTTAAATAAGCCTTTAACTCAAATAATTTGATAGTTAAAAACAAATTATAGAACAAAAGGGAAACAAAATTAAATAATTACTTTCTCCCACATAAGAATAATTGTCCATTTAAGTAATAAAGAAGATATCATCTTTTTTCCTAAATTATTTTGCATATTATGTTTAATAACCCCCCTGACAACAAAATGGGTCTTACATTTTATGAGCATCCCTATTGCTTAGCACAGATTTTGAAAACTGATAGACCGTAAGTGAATATATGTTTATTAGGATTGGACTACCAGATTAAGGAAACCCTGGCATCTGATTCCTAAAATAAAAAGGTTGGTTCTTGCCATAGGGAGACATAATTTTTAATGGGAAATGTTATGGTCAAAGGAATGCCCATAAAGATTAAAAATGCTGATAAGGATGTGGAAATAGATGGAAGAGATAGAAACTGGACAGAAAACCATATATCCAGTGTAAATTAAATGAAAGAAACATTCATTAAGTATTGATTCCAATAAGAGAACTGTGTGATGTCTAAATGAGAGACAAAGATTACACAAGACAATTCTCTGACAATATGGATCTATCATCTTTTGCACTTCTGAACTTTTAGAGCACTTTGATCTTTTATTATTCCCCTTTCACAACTTATTTTGTATGATAAAGATCTTTATGTGTAGCATCTCATACTAAATTTGTTTTGTTTTGCTTTATTTTGTTTTTTTTCTGGCAGCATAACAGAATGGAAAGTGATCTTACCTTAGACACAGGGAAGGTAGGAGTTAAAATTTATCCTCTAACATTTACAACCCATGATTGAGACATATGTGAGTATGCATGTAATTGTGTATTTATATATGACTATGTGTTTTTGTGTATAGTACCCAGATATACATACCAACATATATGGTTTTACAAATATATATATAGGTATATATTCACATACATGTGATTTACTCCAGCAAGTAACACACAATCCTTTCCTCAAGTCACTATATCTGTAGCATATCAGGCATGTTGGTATCTGGGAAGTATGGTTGATGTATTAGATACTTGATCAAATCAGTTAATGATCAATGTATAGACAGTTCTAAGCACAGGAGAATTCCTGAGCCTAAGCCACAAAGGCTTAGCCCTCACCTTGTCAAACCACATTCCTTTGAAAATTAATTAAAGGAAAATATGAGAAATAAGAGAACAGGTGGAAGTAAGAATTCCGAGATAGAAAGCATGTTGCCAAGAGTGGCACTACAAAAGATAAAAAGAGATAGAAGGAAGAACTCCAAGGTTGCAGGAATCAAGAGGAAGAATAGCACCCCAGCATTTCTTGTGGATTGAGAGGTGATCAATGAATATGTAACACAACACGTAGGTCTTAACATTGGTTGAATAGACAATGACAAGATCAGAGGAGGTGGGGATTCACATGACATGTGCTTTTCAGAGGAATGAGGTTTGACAAGGTGACAGCTAAGCCTTTGTGGCTTAGGCTCAGGAATTCTCCTGCCCTTAGTACTGTCTATATCTTGATCATTAACTGATCTGATTAAGTATCTAATACATCAACCATACTTCCCAGATGCCAACATGCCTGGTATGCTACAATATCCTTATTATATCACCATTAATTTTTGATCATGTATAATTTACTATTAATGTAAGCATCTGCTGTATGAGCATACACATCCCATATTGTGGAGCCCTCAGATCTGTTCTGCAATTATTGTATTTTCAATTTTTTTTCTGTTCTCTTCCCTTTCCCCAATCCTGTTTCAATTAATCTCTAATAATTTTAGTTCCCTGTACTCTGACTTAAGTACCTTTTCCCCAAAAGTTTCTACAAAACAGTTAAGACCAAAAATTTTAATCTTTCCAATCTTCAAGTCTTCATCCAGTAATAAAAAATTTGAGTATTAGCAGAACTTCTTACATTCTTTGATTCTCACAGCTACCTTGTGAAATAAGTAGTATCATTATTCTCATTTTTAGATAAATGATTTGACCATTGGTCCATGGTTAGTCATTTTTTAAGGCAAGGCTTTTTTAAGGTTTTTCTTTTCCAAATTGAATTTTGGTATAATTTCTAGTAACCATTTTCTGACATTTTGAGACCCATGTTATCTCCTTATTGCTCATACCCTCCCCTTTCCCAAAATGGCTGATAATATGATAAAGATTGTACATGTGTTCTTATATAATATATATATGTATATGTATATATATGTATGTATATATGTATGTATATATATATATATATGTATCTATCTATATGGCCATGTCCATTATGTTGTGAAAGTAGACACTTACACTAGATAAATTCACGAAGGAAATAAAGTGAAGAATGGTATGCTTCTATCTGCATTCTGTAAGATGAGAAATAAAACCCCTTATCTTGACATTATTTGTAACCTAGGCTTGATGATGTATGGGTTGTCTTTCTCACTAACCAAAGAGTCTCAAGGGTGTGTCCCTGTGATGGAAATCAAGTACAGGGAGAGAGAGGATCCAGTATTCAGATAAAGAAAACTAAAGAGTAAAGTATAGATAGTTTGCTTGCTTGTTCTTAGAGAAATGTCAGGCACCCCTAGATGTCTTTCTGATACATATCAGGCATCATGCTGTTAGCAATGGTGATGAACCTTGGAATTTTGCTTAAACAATCTGTTAGAACTGACACCCTACAGCACCCTATCACCCTCTATCTCTTTGATATAATTCAAAGACTTACCTGACTACGTTTAATATGAAATAGCAGTGGTTTATTACTGAGACAAGTAAGGAAAAGGTACAGGAAAGAGGTATTAAGGATATCCCTATGCTAATCCCTTCAGCCTGGTCTTGAGTCCTCAGTTTTAGCCATCAACAAGGATCAGTCCTACTAGGAAATTCTTCTTCTCCTAATATAATATCACTAAGTACCTAAGTATAAGTTTGAGTCTTGAGAGCTAGCAGAGATAGCTGATTCTTCTGGTCAGACACACAGACTGCCCTCCTAGGATAAACTCCTGCTTGGGTCAATCTTTAGAGTCTTGTCAGACCATCAAAGGTTCACAAAAAGATCTTTGAGATGATTGATTTTATATCAGTCACAGCAATCACTTTGGGACACTTCAGGCTATTTGTTGAGATGATCAATTTCACACCAGAGTTCAGGATCCTCCTTCACTCTCCTCCAGGGTTCAGGAATCTCCTCTCGTCCTCCCTTGAAAACTTCCCAGCCTCCTCTCTGTGCATTCCATCTCTCCATCTGTCAATCATCTCTCCTCTTGTGTGTTCTATCTCTCCCCTCCATTTACATCCATTCCAACAATTCCAACTTCTTTAGTTTTTTTTTTTCTAGAGCAGATAGACTTTTTCATCATGAGTCCCTTGAAGTTGTCCTAGATCCTTTCATTGCTGACAATAGTTAAGCTATTCATAGTTGATCATCATACTTCATTTTGTTACTGTGTACAACTTTTGCCTAACACTACTCACTTTACAAAACCAAAAGCAGGAAGATAACTCTCTAAAAATGAAATATAAAGCCTCAAAAAAAGAAAACAGCTCCTGAGAAATAGGAAGTAGATAAATGGAAGCTAATGTATCGAGACAGAACTTAAAAATTTAAAAATTCAAAAGAATAAAAAAAAATAAAAGAAAATCTCTAAAGCCCAGGTCTCTATTTGAGACACTGTTTATGAAAAAATTTCCCAATTTTCTACTTTCCTTCTAATATTGGCAACATATATTCTTTATTTTTACAAAATATTTTCAATTTAATTCATGCAAAATTGTCCATTTTATATCTCACAATGATCACCATCTCTTATTTACTCATAATTCCTCCCATATACATAAATATGATAGGTAGCATATTCCCTATTCTAAATTGTTTATGTTATCTCCTTTTAGGTCTAGGTCATGGATCCATTTTGATCTTAGTGAATGCTGTAAGATATTGGTCCATAGTTGGTTTCTGCTAAACACTTTCCGGTAGTACCAGCAATTTTTATCAAATAGAGACTTTTTTATTCCAACAGCCTGGAGCTATAGTTCTGTAAATTATTTCTGTAAAATATAAGGTTAGTATAATCTCTCACTATTGTTTGTTGTGTATTTGTAATACTTAGCCTGTTCAAGGCATTGTAATATAATGAGGATATAGGAAAAATGATGAATGAATTTCTTTGGGAGATTATCTTTTACTGGGGTGATACAAGTATCAAATAAGCATAATCCAAAGTAAATTGACAGAGTATGAGTGAATCGATTATTAAGCATTTTATTAAGTAATAACTACCATTTAATAGACACCTGACATAAATCTCATTCTTTATGGACCTATCCAAAAGATAAAATAATATACTTTGAAAAAAAACAGATGTAATTCAAATGACATTATGAGTAAAGGACATATATTTCAATATTAGTCTTGCATTTCTATAATGAATTCAAATCAAAATATGTGATGGCTACAGAAACAGACAATACAAGAGGTTTTAAAAGCTATAAATAAATAAGGTAGATAACATTTTTTTTCAAAACTAAAATTCTTAGTTGCAACAATACATGTATTAAATTAAGTATTTCTCCCATTTAACAAGTCCCCCTTTTTTCCCATCCCTAGTAATTTAGCAATATTACTAGGTTAGAATTTCCCAACCCTAAGATCATCTTAAAGATTTTTTTTATTTTAATTGAGCAAGCATACTGTCTGTGTACTTCTCTAACTAAAACAAGCCAACACAATAACTTTTGTAGGATTTCTTTTCTGCCTTTGGAAATCTGGAGAGTTTTCCACAGTGTAGAAGCCTTATCAATTAATTATTCATTGAACTTTTATCAACATAGTATTATGAAGAAGGAATTTTTCTTTAAATTACATTGGTATAATATTTCAAATTATCTGTGAATATGACATAATCCTCTTGTGTTATGTATTATTTTTTTATTAAAAATGTGCTTTACCTTAGATAATAAAAGTAAAAGCATTCAGAAACTAATAGAGTTTAAATTTCTTGACATCTAAAGACAGTAGGAGCTCAGCCATCTTTTGTTCAAGCTCATTTAACATTTTAGAGCCTAGGATTTCAATCAGAAATCTGCAAATTAAGCAGTGGTAACCAATTACTTGAGTTGAGTGAGAATGGGGAATGGATCATTTACTCTTTGGCCTCCATTAGGTCTTAGCCTTCTGTCTCTAACACAGGGGGAAAGATGTTTGCCAAATGTTAAAGATTGAGGAGGAGGGCAAATTCCTGCAATTCTTAGTTGGATCATCCTATACTTACTGAAATATAGACAGGAATAGTGACAACATGATCATCAAAGGGAAGATTTTTCAATATCATCTTTTAATCTGAAATCCTCAAAACCATTTTCAGGAGCATTATCTCACATACTTCTCATAGACTTCTTCACTTCACTAAGTGCCCCCTGTCCACTTGGCCAATCACAGATAGGAAGAAGAGTATTCAAATGCCAATTCTGCAGACTGATTTGGTTCCCAAAAGAAGAAAATTAAATAATAATAAACCATAGATTTAAAGTTAAGACGGAATTTAGAATTCATGAGTTCTTACCTCCTAATTTTACAAATAAGAAAACTAAAAGTAAGTATTATGTGACTTTCACAGAGCCACAAAGTTTATAATGTATAAAGTAGGATTATGAACTCATTTTTCATGCATTAGACCCAACATTCCACCTACTCTTCTGTCTCACTTCCTAAACAAGATATTGAAAAATGAAACTATTATGAAAGACTAATTAAGAATACAAAATAACATTACAATACTAAATGACATCCCATGACAGTTTATGATTAAGTAGTAAATAAATGACCCAGATGATAAGCCACTTACTTTGGACTAGAGAGAACTGACCAAAAGGCAGAAATAGAATTTGGCATTTAAGGTTAGTTGGTAAAGTTTGACTGTGTTTTCCAGCTACTGGTTATGCAATTTGTATAACATACTAGATCCTAAATTTAGAACTGGGAAACTTAAAGATCATTTATTTCATTACAATATATTTTATAGATAGAATACAAAGCAGCACAGTTGATTGAATGACTTGCTCAAGGTCACATAGTAATGTATCTAAATTAGGATTTGACTCCAGTCCCTTGTATTTAAAAAAAAATTGATTTTTCCCCACACCATCAAAGATAGGAAAGGAAAACTTTTACATGGGACCATTTATTTCTGCTCTCTGATCATTGTCAAACAAAGTTTTCATGTTGGTAAGAAAAATGGGAAAAGGTCAATTCCAAACATGAACAATTATGTAAAGTTTGTCTCTTCTAAAATAGTATCTTGAGGAGGGGGAGTTAAGATGGCAGCATAGAGGCAGAAAACTTTCAGACCTCTGAAAACCCTTCCTTACAAATTCCAAACTAAAAATTCTCCCAGGGGACTGAAAATCAAACCTAACAACAAATCAGAGCAAAGGAATCCTCCTGCTAGAATCAACTTAAAAGGTATGCCCCAAAAGCCAGAATTCGAGAACACTCTGGTTTAAGAGGAAGGAAGAAGGAAGGTCCTGGGACCCCTCCCCCACCAAGAGCACTAAGCCTTCAGCAGTAGCTGGAACCTCTGGGTAGGCATAGGCACTGGTCTGGAGGGAGTAACTTGCGGGCAAAACTGTGCCAGGCTCAGAGCATCCAACACTAGCAGAGGGGAAGCAAATAGAGAAGAAATGCAGAGCTCAGAGCAGGCAGCAGTTGCAAAAGTGGAGACACTCCATATCCTGCTCCCCCCTTTCCTGAGGTTTTGGCCTCAGGGAACATCCAGAAACCCAGCTGGACTTCATCCAATCAAAGCCTTCAGAGGACAAGGAAACTCAAGTTCCAAAACCCCTCCCCCACAGACAGCTGGACTTAATCCCATCTCAGTCTCCAGAGGGCAGGGAAGCTCAAGCTCCAACACCACTCCCCCACAAACTGCACTAAGAGATTTACTGACAAAACTCCAATGATGAAGTTGGAAAGAAAAGACCAAAACCACAAAAAAAATGAGAGGAGCAACAGCTCAGGCAACTGCAGGGAGTGAAGAAGGGGTAAATATGAACAAACAACAGAAAAAGAATAAAGAAGTTACAAAGACAACTTCTATACAGGCAATGAACAAAGAGCAAACAGAATAGAAAAGAAAGAGGGAACACCAAGCAAAAAAAAAACCAAACAAACAAAAAACAGAAAACCCAGCAAATTGGATACAGGCTCTGGAAAAACTCAAAATAAAATTCAAAACATAATTAAGAGAGGCTGAAGACAACTGGGAAAAAAACTTAAAAACTAAGATAAGTCATCTAGAAACAGAGGCACTTGAACTAAAACAAGAAAATAGTGTCTTGAAAGCCCAAATAAACCAGCATGAAAATGAGGCAAAGGAGATGAAAAATGAGACAAAGAAGGTGAAAGATGAGGTAAAAGAGATGAAAGGTGAGGCAAAGAAGATGACAGATGACCTCCAAAGAAAATCAGACCAGAAAGAGAAGTATGATCAAAAAGCCAGGGATGAAATCCAGTATTTAAGAACCAGAATACAACAACTAGAAACAAGTGACTTCACAATGCAGCAGGACACTATAAGACAAAAACAAAAGAATGAAAAAATTGAGGAAAATATGAAGCACCTCATTCACAAAATAGAAGATTTAGAAAATGGTTCCAGGAGAGATAATTAAAGAATCATTGGTCTACCAGAAGACCAATGCAAAAGATAAAGCCTGGGCATCATACTAGAGGAAATTAACCAAAAAACTACCCAAATATTCTAGAACAAGAGGGAAATGTATAGACTGAAAGAATCCACAGATCACCTTCTATACTTAATCCCCAACTGACAATACCCAGGAATGTTATAGCCAAATTCAAGAAATATCAGACCAAGGAAAAACTATTACAAGCTGGTAAAAAGAAGTCATTCAGATACCATGGAACCACAGTGAGGATAACAGGATCTGGCTGCATCTACACTGAAGGACCAAAAGGCATGGAATATGATATTCCAGAAAGCAACTATTACATGCATTGAAATTGGCTCAAAGTGGGAAGAACAATCCAATCCATTGGGGTAGTGAATTGATTTGTACCCTATAGGGAAGTAGAAAGTTAACAGAAGGACTGGTTGAGAGGGAAGCAGTAAAAGGGAGGGAGAGGGTGGGGGTAGTTTAAAAAGACTGTAAAGAAAATAAGGGGGGAATAAGAAGGGAGGGGGTAGAAAGGGAAGTAAAATAAGGGTAGGAATTAGAGGCACTGATTAAAAACAAAACATTGGTGTAGAAGGAAATAGTGAAAGAAGAAAAAGCAAGACTAGAAGTAGAAATCAAAATGCTGGGAAATACACACCTGGTACTCATAACTCTAAATGTGAATGGTATGAACTCACCCATAAAACACAAGCAAATAGCAGAGTGGATTAGAATCCAAAATCCGACCATATGCTGTCTATAAGAAGCATAAATGAAGAAGGTAGACACACATAGGGTAAAAGAAAGACGATAGAGCCAAAACTTTTGGTCATCAACTGATGAAAAGAAGGTAGAAGTCACAATCATGTTATCTGACAAAGCCAAAGTAAAACTAGATCTAATTAAAAGAGATAGGGAATGTAATTACATCCTAATAAAAGGCAGTATAAACAATAAAGAAATATCAGTACTCAGCATGCATGCTTCAAATGGCATAGCATCCAAATTTATAAAGGAGAAACTAGTGGAGCTCAAGGATGAAATAGATAGAAAAACTTTACTAGTGGGATACCTGAACCTTCCTCTATCTGAAATAGATAAATCAAACCAAAAATTAAATGAGAAAGAGGTAACAGAAGTTAATTAAATCTTTGAAAAAATAGAGTTAGTAGATATATGGAGAAAAAGAAATAGGGACAAAAAGGCACACGTTCTTTTCAGCAGCTCATGGTACATTCACAAAGATTGACCATGTATTAGGACATAAAAACATTGCAAACAAGTGCAAAAGAGCAGAAATAATAAAGGCAACCTTCTCAGATCACAATGCAATGAAAATAATAATTAGTAAGGGTACATGGAGAGGCAAATAAAAAATTAACTGGGAATTAAACATTAAGATTCTCCAAAATTGGTTAAAGAACAAATCGTAGAAAAAATTAATAACTTCAATGAAGAAAATAGAATCAATGAGACATCTTTTCAAAATATATAGGATGCAGCCAAAACAGTTTTCCAGGGGAAATTCATATCCTTGACTTCATATATGAACATATTAGAGAGGGCAGATGTCAGTGAATTGGGTATGCTAATTAAAAAACTAGAAAATGAACAAATTAAATATCCTCAGATAAAGACTAAATTAGTGATCCTAAAATCAAAGGAAAAATTAATAAAATTGAAAGTAAGAGAACCATTGATTTAATAAATAAGACTAGAAGCTGGTACTTTGAAAAAACAAATAAAATAGACAAAGTACTGGTCAATCCAATTAAAAAAAATGAAAGAAGAAAACCAAATTGATAGTATCCAAGATGAAAAGGGAGAACTCACCTCTAATTAAGAAGAAATTAAGGCAATCATTAAAAATTATTTTGCCCAATTATATGGCAATAAATATGGCAATCTAGGTGATATGGATGAATATTTACAAAAATATAAATTGCCTACACTAACAGAGGAAGAAATAGATTACCTAAACAACCCCATATCAGAAAAAGAAATTGAAGAAGCCATCAAAGAACTCCGTAAGAAAAAATCCCCAGGTCCAGATGGATTCAAAATGAATTATATCAAACATTCAAAGAACAACTAATCCCATTATTATACAAACTATTTGACAGAATAAGCCAAGAAGGTACCACCACAAACCCATCAGCTGGGATAATATAACAGAAAAAGAAAATGAAAAATGTTTGAGAACATATAGGAAAATGGGTATACTAAAATGGTGGAGCTCCAACTACTATGTAGAGCAGCTTAGAACTATGCCCAAAGAGCTATAAAACCATGCATATCCTTTGACTCAGAAATATCACTACAAGAACTAAAAATCTCTAAAATTCACAAAAATAGGAAAATAATCTATTCATACAAAAATAACCATAACAATCTTTTTTTTTTGTCAAGGCAAAGTAAGGGGATACTCAACAATTGGATAAAAGTTGAACATGTTGTGGTGTATAATTGTGACAGATTACCAGTGTGCAATAAGAAATGATGAGCAAAGTGCTTTCAGAAAAACTTGGTAATACTTACATGAACTAATGTAAAAGTGAAATGAGCAGAATAATGCACATGGTAACAGCAATATTTTACAATGGTCATCTATGAATTACATAGATATTCTCAGAAATATCATCATCCAAGATAATTCCAAAGGACCTATTATGAAAATTGCTTTCTACCTCCAGAGAAAGTCTGAAAGAAGATTAAAGCATACCTTTTTTAACTTCATTTTCTTGTTGTTTTTTTTTTTTGGGGGGGGGTTGGTTCTGTCACCCTCTCCCAATACAACCAATATGAAATTTTGTTTCACATTACTTAATATGAATAACTTATATCAAGTGTCTTTGATTTCTTAATGAGGAGGGAAGATGTGCAGATATAGAGATAAAGCAGAACTCAAAATTTTAAAATATGTAAAAGGTTTTTACATGTAATTAAAAATAATATTTTAAAACTGAGATAATTAACTTAAAATTTTTATGTTAAAAAGTCAAAATTACTTAATTGTATGACACTAAACAATACCTTTAATACAAATAAAATATGCAAAACTGAATACCATATCCTTCATGTTTATGCTCACCATCTCTGAAACAAAAGAAGTATATGTGTGTTTGTGTGTGTGTATATATATACACACACACATATATATATCCTTTTCTAAAGAATCACAATTAAAATGGATTTAGTAGTATTTTACTCTTGTCATCTTTTTTATATTATTGTAGAACTTATGACTATCCATCTCTAGTTGTTACTCTATTTACTCAATATAACATCATAAAATTCTTTCTATATTTCTCTAAATTCCTCATACTTGTCATTTTTTCTAGTAAAATAACTTTCCATTATATTCCCATATTATAATTGGTTCAGTCTGTGTACATTCAACAAATAAGCATTTTCCTTTTTTCCCTCTGCTATACAAGTTATTGTTTGGCATACAAAAATCATACAACCATATTTAAAGGCATATGAATAAATAGACCCATATTAAAGGGAGGCTTTGTGATATGAGTAATAAATCATTATCAGATATTGATATATCTTAATTCATTTGTATTCATTATTTTTTTTTACTTCAAAGAAATATTCAATGAGTCGACAAATATACTTAGGCAGTTCATATGATTAAACAAAGACAATATTAAGGATCTAAGAATGAAAATAAAATGACAAAATAAATACACATTGCCAATTTCTATTTTATAGAAGTACTTGGTAATTAATAATGATTATGAATAATAATAATAGTAGAAGTAGACAGTACTGAAAATAATAAAGTAAATACAGGAAATATAAGTATAGAAAGGCCCATCATTGGTGATAACTAATCTTATACCATTCAAAGTGGAACCAAATAGGCATTTCTAGTCTCTTTTTCCTTCTTCTGTACCCTTCTCCAAGGGAAATTCATTCCTGAAAGGAAGGGAGGCAAGAAGGCCAGAAGCTACTCTGCTTTCCTCAGTTAGATAAGTACCTATATAAAATTTTATCTATCTTCTCTCTTAAATATTATTAGCTTAGGGAATATTATTGGGTCCAATCTAAGTTGGGGACTTTTAATTATTATTAATGAAGGGAAAGGAAACCCAAAGCTCTATATAGAAAGCTAAACCCCTCTCCTACCAAATATCAGTTCCGTAATGAATATACATAAAATAACATTCTATAAATACCTTTGAGGTCAACAATGTATATTATATTCATGTATCCTACATAGCATGAAGAAAAATGCTTGGAGTTCAGAAAAGTTATGAAATATTGTTCACTGTTACTCAGTCAACAAGTATTTAGTAAGCATTTTCTATATGTGAGAACCATATGAAAATCTATAGATATAAGAAAAACAACAAAACAAAACACGGTTCCTAGTCTCAGAAAGTCTACAGTATTCATTTTGAAATTTCTAAACATCATTATTCAATATTTCCTATTTTTCTATTCATAGAAATATTATTTTCTGTTTCTCAGAAAATATTTTTCCTCTAATGTTGACCATTCAAATAATTGTTGTCCTATTAGTATTTGTTTCCAGCTGTTATTTCCGCTTCCTTCTGTAGATTCTATCTCTTCCTCACTATCTGTTTCTTCTTATATCCCTACCAATATGCCCTGGACACTTTATTCCTAAAAATCTTTTCTCTTTAAATATATTTCCAGATGTTCAACTACAACTTCTATATAGGAGAGGTTAAAGAACTTTCCTTCCACAGTGTCTCTCAAATACTTTGCCATTAGAGAACATAAAGCCTTACAGAAATTTATCCAAATCAGAGGATATTAAACACAGGAAATAAAATGAATTTCTGGTCATAGATAAGATAAAAGCAGTATTTTGATATTTAGAAAACTTCAATTCTTCAGCCACATTTCTTCTTTATTAGAGAGGCTCAAAAAATGTACAGTAGACAGTCAAGCTGACAATAGGAGCTGTTTTAAATGGTATAAATGCAACATTTTTAGTTATGAAAATGTCCCCAAAATAGCTCAACTTGATGACCAGATGGAACAATGAGTAAAAAAATAATAGGAAATAAGAGAGATCAATGTCTGGTAGAGATAAAGCCAAGAAGAAAACAGAAGTATGTTACCAGGAGAAAGCACCAGCAAATTTGTAGTGTCAGATAAAAATTCATTCAAGCATAAGCCTAGTCAAATGTGTTCTGTATGATTTGGTTCCTTTACACATAATTCCTTGGAGGATTCAAGCTTCCATTATTTTTGGAGTTTGTAGTTTGGGATAGGGGTTATTACTATTCATTCATTTGCACTGCCATTTTTTAAAAATGGTGTTCCTATTAATTGTGTTCTGTTGGTAATTAACAAAATTAAAAAAAAAAACAAACAAACATCAGTTGGTGTCTCATAACCTATATTTTAGAAAGGATTCTGACCCACAAAAACCTAAAATTCAATGTGGCTAGATAAGGGGCCCAGAATAAAGGCAGGGTGGAAAGCAGCTAGACAAAATGCTAGAACCAAAATGGTTGAGTTCTGTAAAATATTGAATATATTTTAGTAAATCAATACAATGAAATGGCTTTTTTTTAATAAGAGATGATGTGAAATTCAGGAAAACTTGTCAGGATTTCTTTGGAGAGATATGTGAAGAACTTATATAAAGTAAAGTAAGCCAAAACCAAAAGGGCAATTAACAATAATTTAAAGGAAAACAGCATGAAAAGTGAGCAACAACCTTCACTAATGCAGTAGTTATCCTAATTTAAATAAATTCTTGTTGAAACATGTCTGCTTCCTCTCAATATCCGCAGGCACATAATACAACTTTGTTATTTGTGAAAACAATTAAATATCTTTTTTTTCTTATTTAAGAGGAGGGCAATGGTGGACTATAGAACAGAATGAGGCATGAATTGTTAGACTTAGAAAATATTATTTGTTTTGCTTAACTTGTTTTATTTTTAGAAGGATATTTATATTGATTTTATATGTTGAGGAGTCATAGAAAGTGACAGATTTGTTAAGAAGCATCATTTTAAGAAAAAAATTATAAAGAAATGATAGGAAGAAAATATGTTGTAAGAGATTTTCTCTCTACCAAAAAATCTTATATTGTAGAATTTCTTTGAAATAAGGGATGATACCATTTTTGTCTTGGTGTTCCCAGTACATGACACATGGTAGATAATCAAAAAATGCTCATTGATTGATTAATTGGTTGTTGGATCTATGTTAAAAAATTAGAGAATGATGTGTTTTCAACTCTTCCTTTGAGGATGTAGGCAACAAACAAGTTAAGATGTAACAAAATAAACATTTTTGCTTTTCCATAAACTACTGTTATGTGACCAATAATCAGTTTTTCAGATATTTAAGATTATATAACATTATGCAATTCACTAATTCAGCATGACCTGTCTAAGAAAATGCAAGGAGGACTTGCTCCTAGCCATTAAAATGTGTTGCTCAAAACCAAATGCATGGGGAAAATTTGATAGATTGGTGCAAAACAAAGGAGAACATCCAGCTCCCTTTATTGATCGCCTCTCTGAGATGGCTGAAGCTATAATGGGCATAGAAACAAACACAGAAAAGTCTGAATCTCACATAAGGAGACAATTTCTGAAAGGATGCACAACACACTTAAATTTTTTTTCAAACATTATTTTCCTAAATATGATACCATGAATTTGACTGAACTGAGAGATGCTGCATCATATATATTTGACAATCACACAGATCAGAGTAAACAGGTGGCAGATTTACAGCAAAAGTTGGAAGAATCACAGAAAAATTTAAGAGACAAGTAGATTGAAGAAATTAAAAAGTTGAATACTGTTAGAACATACCCAAAACCTGTTTATAAGCCAAGAAATGTGCAGAGAGAAACTAGGCAATTATTTTTCTGCCATAAGACAGGACACCTGATCAAAGACTGTTTTCTAAAAAAGAAGTATGAAGTTAATAACAACAAAAGCACACAAGTAAAATACAAAAAGCAAAAACCTACTTATTATGCTCACTGTACATTGAAATCCAGTCAAAATGCAGTTGATTTGCAGGGAATAAAAGAAGGTATAAAATCAGGAACCAAGCCCAAATATGCAGACATGGTTAGGAAAGAATGATGAAGCCAGGATCATAATGTATTTAGTTTGGTACATGGAGATAGAGAAAATAGTCAAAGACAGACTGCTGTTAAACTTAAGAGAAACCAGAAAAGATATAGGAAAAGGTGGTTCGAGAAATTAAATCTGTGAGTGCTGAGAAAAACAAACCAAGCAAAAGATCAAGTGACTTGAGAGAGGAGACTTGGAGAAAAACTGTATAGTAACCACACATGAAAAAAATAGAAATCAAGTCAAAACATACTTGGAAAACTTTTTTCAGTGCAGATTAGGCACAGGTATTGAATTTTGTAAAAGAAAAAGTAATAAAAAGTCAAATAAACTCAAGCAGTGGTTAGTGATAGATACAGAGAAACAAAATTTCAATTTTCTGCAGCAGAATGAATGTAGCAGAAAATCAAAGCACAAGTTTATTGTTACCAATGAGGTTACTGTTACTAGAAATGTAAATGATTTGAAAACACAGATTTGCATAACAAAATCCCACAAGAAAAATTAATTCTTTAAATAGGTATATGGCACAGATCTCCTTAGGAAGAAAAACAAAACAAAACAAAACATCTAATTTGAAACCTGAAGCTGAAACTTTCCATCTTGCAATGACTAATTTAGAAAATACAAAATATAATGAAAATGAAGCTGACATTACATTTGAAAATTATAATCATATTCAAAGTAATAAAGGTAAAATAACAGTTAAATTTGAAAAAAGGATTAAAATGAAAGACTTAGTAACTGCTAGGACAACCAAGGATTCAAATGGCAGAATTGAAACCAACATTCCAAGTGCAGGAGGGGGGTCTAGTCAAATAAAATTATATGAGATTAACCATAGATATGATTTAAATTCACTTTCCAATGAAGTAAAGGATATAGTACAATCAACCTTAGATGAAGATCTCATAGGAAATGATTTAAATCAAGAAGATTTAACTGATTCAACCATATAGCTGACAGTAGATAGCAAAGAAATGCAGAGTGATTCAGTAACAATAAACACCTTATCTACACAGAAGCCAGAACCATATGTATGGATTAAAGTGGGAAAGAAAAACTGCAAAGCTCTCTTATATACTTGTGCTTCAAAATCTGTCCTAAAGACATTTCCAGGGGATACCAACATAGGCATATGGTTTCTGTAGCTGGATCTATGGGACAAATACAACAGGACCCCCTTAGCTTAGAAGCACTATGGTCAAATTGGGTCCATAGAACATAATTTCCTATTAATTCCCTCATGTCCAGATAACCTTTTAGGGTGGGATAGTTTGTGTAAGATTCAAATGACTTTGCAATTTGAAAAATCTGGGAAAATTTACTTGCATTTACACAAGAATTCACTAAAACACTACCCATTGTTAGACTTAGAACAAATAGAAGAATAACCTAAGAAAATTCAAATTGTAACATCTATGTATGGAATACCAAAAGATAAACCACAAGGAGTGTTTGAAAAACATCAAAATGATATGGGTAGGATCAAGTTGGTGACACTAGTCAGGATTAAGGCAAGGGAAGGAATACCACCTAAGATACCACAATACAAATGAAGTAAACAATCAAGAGAAGGAATAACACCAATCATAAATAGTTTGCTAGAAAGAGGCATATTAAAACCTACTTTATCTTAATACAAAAGACCTATTCTAGCTATTAAAAAGAACAAACTGAATGATGATGGCACTTCATGTTGGAGATTTGTCATGGATCTTAGGGCTGTAAGTAACTTTATAAGAAAAAGACACACTGTCACACCTTCTCCGAATGATATAATAACCCAAATACCTTCAGAAATTAGGTGGTACACAGTGTTGTATTTGAGCAATGCATACTTTACCATACCGTTGCACCTTGATTCTCAAAATATTTTTGCTTTCCAATAGGGACAAACTCAATTGTGCTATACCAGATTAGTGCAAGGATTTTGTGAGTCTGTTTCAATATTTTGTCAACTTCTGCAGAGAGATCTAGTCACCATAACTTTCAAATGTACCAGATTAATACACTATGTGGATGATTTACTACTAGCATAACCTGACCCAAAAACATGTTTGAAGGACTAAAATAAGTTATTGATAGAGTTTCATAAGAAAGTACATAAAGTTTCAAAAAAGAAAATTCAGTGGATCCTTCCAATAGTTGAATATTTGGGATTTGTCCTGAAGATGGTCACCAGGAAAATCTCTAACAAAAGAATAGCAGACATACAGAAGTTAGGTGTCCCTAGAATTAAGAAAGAACTTAGAGCTTTTCTAGGGGTTGCTGGTTTTTTGAGACAATACATAGTAGGATATTCTCATATTTCCAAATGTTTAACTGATTTGACAAAGAAAGAAATTAAAGAACTGTTGCAATTGAAAAAAAGAACATCTCCATGCTTTTTCACAGTTGAAAGGAGCTATTCCATTAGCTCTAGCTTTGGGAATACCAGATTATAAGAAAGAATTCCATGTGTATATCCATGAAGCTAAAGGCATTGCTTCTGGAATGCTAGCACAGTATTTTGAGCTGAATCTAAGGGCCATTGCATTTTACAGTTCTATCCTCAACTCTTTCACACAAGGAATGGTGCATTGCCTCAGGAGCATAGGAGCTACAGTTCTGATGGTCAATAAATCACATGATATAGTACTGGGATGTAAATTGCATGTGTATTTTGCACACCAAATAGAAAAACTGTTATCGTTGCAGAATATGCATTCATTCACTGATGCAAGGATATCTCAATATGAAGTCATTCTGTTAGGCAATGATAACATCACAACTCATAGATGTGTACCATTGAACCTAGGGACTCTGATTCATGATTTGCCAGTGGGTGGAGAAGAATTACATGATTGTGGTCAAATAGTAGAAATGATGCCCAAACCAAATGAACACCTTAAAGACACACCTGTTATTGATCCAGAAATAGAGTTATACACAGATGGGTCCTCCTATATTCACAATGGGAGAAAATACATAAGGGCAGCTGTAGTTGAAAATGACAGATCACTTTGGCATGCATCATTGCCAAGTCTTGTTAGTGTCCAAAGAGTCAAGCTCAAGGCTCTGCTCATGGCCTTAGAATTAGCTAAAAGAAAAAGAGCTAATATTTTTCTGGACTCATACTATGCTTTCTCCTCTGTACATTGTTCATCATACATATGGAAAAACAGAGGATATAAAACTTTGGCTGGGAAACCAATTGCATATGGCAAATTAATTGACCATATTACAAATGCTGTAGACTTTCCTAAAGAGGTGGCCATAATCCATTGTAAGGCACATACTCATGGAAAGGACAGAATATTCCTAAGGAATGACAGAGCAGACATAACATCAAAATACACTGCAAGGTTTGGACCCCACCATGTGATGAATTTCTCTCTGATTGAAAGTTGAAAGGCATAATCTCATTGAAGCCTATGACAGAGAAGAAATACAGTCATGGAATGAGCAGCTAGGTGCTAAACTAATGAAAGGTGTCTGGATTGCTCAAGGGAGTAGACCTATTCTCCCTAAAAAGCTGTATCAACATCGATGCACTGTAATTCATGCAAAAGAACATTATGGAGTGCAAAGGATTCTGGATACCATACAGAGGTTTTGGATGGCACCAGGAATAACAGCAAATGCCATTAGAACTTGTCAGGCATGTGAAATATGCAGAAGGTATAGTCAAGGACATTTTAAGAACATAGTATTGGGAGGTAGACCACTCAGCTATATGCCTTTCCAATGTATTCAAATTAATTATATCAACATGCCTAAAGACAAGAGATACAAATATGCATTGGTCATTGTGGATAGACTGACAAGATGGGTTGAAACATGTCCATCCAAGAAAAATGACACAGAAACAATAGTGAGGTTTCTATTAAAAGAGATAATACCTAGAAATGATATTCCTGATGCCATAGACTTGGACAGGGGGTCCCATTTCACTTCCCAAGTTCTACAAGAAATCTACAAAAATTGGGGATTAAATGCAATTATCATTCAGTTTATTGGCTCCAAAGTTCTGGTCAGGTCGAGCATATGAACAAAAAATTGAAGATACAAATAGGTAAACTCTGTTCAGAAGCACCCTTAAAATGAACAGGTGTTATGCCTCTTGCTTTGTTCAACATAAGAAGTAGACCTAGGACTGACTTGCATATATCACCATTTGAATTGCTATATGGTCAGCCACTTTGGCATTGTAGGACAGTAAAGCCATCATATTTGTCCATGTAAAGAGGGGAAACAATAAATCCCCTTGTGAAAAATTCAAACATCAAGAGATAAGAAAACTTCAAATTTATATTCTTAACATAAATCTAAGAACTTATACATACTGCATACACCTACACATGAAGATGATTATATGTAAAACTTTCTTCCACACATGAAGAACAACTCATGAATACTGACAAGCACTCATGAAGAATTCATACCTTACTTCCATGCACAATGAAAAATTTCAATCTTACATACATGCACATGTAGAACCTTACACACATGCATATTCCTGATTGTTCCAGTATGTTCCTGAATATTACAGAACTCAGGACTACAATCAAGAGCAACAACAGACAAAATATGGCATATAGCACAGATGAAGAGAGACCAAGACACATAGTTTCTACAATCAAAAGCAAAAAGACATGGAAGGACTTTGAAATGTTGGGCTTGTGATCATGAGGTTATGTAAGAATGCAACATGCATGTTAACATAACATAAATACATACATATGCTACATACAAATACAATGTAGGAAGAAATCTCATAGACTGGGTAAGTATATAACATATGCATAATTGTAAAAACAAGATTCACACTGATATACATTTCTGTGGAAAATTCAAACAAAGAAAGTTCTTATCTGCATGAGTTTGCACAGAAATAAAAATAATGTATTATATTTGTACATATGTAAATCTGTATAGATACAACTTATATACATATTTACATACTAATGCACTAAAAACTAACTATACTGAAATAATTTATTAAATTCTAATAACTAACAATAGGGATAGTTTAGAAAAATTTGTTCAAAGTCTTAGGGAAGTAGGAATAGACAAAAACTTAAGTATAGAAGTTAGATTACATTATGATTTTTAGGTTAACAATTATTAGTAATAAAAAAATTACTTATTTGAATTTATAGACATTAGAAGTAGTGTTACATATTCAAAATACGGTTGGAGTTGTTTAAAACTGTTACAGGATTTGTTATTATGTTCAAAAGTGTATTCATGTAAAATCCTTATTACCTAAACCATTTTCCAATAACCAAACTTAGCATAGAATTAGGTAGACAGAATAGCTAAAAGAGATTAAGTTTTGATGTTTGGGGAGGGTAAAGGAATATTTAACATAGTACAGAGTTAAGAATTAGATAGTTTGAACTATAACAAAAAATATATATCTAAAAGGCCAGTACCATTAAAAAATGCTGGTTGCATCTTTCTTTTCCCCCAAAGATGAAAAGGGAGGATATTGTGGAGGTGAGAAATTGAGAATGATTTTGTAGCAGGAGTTTGGAACAGCTGAGACTGATGACCTGTCATTCAAATGAGAGTATTCTTTTTGGAATATGACTGGGAGAAGCAGTTGGAGGAAGGAACAGATCAACTGAAGGGTTAGGTCTTTAATCTTGAAGACAGAAAGGAGAGGTTGTCTTTGACTTTGAAGACAGAAGAAAGAAGGATAAAGTCCGGTTCTCTCTCTGATTTGCTCTGTTGTGAAAGTGACTGAACTTCCAGACCTATCAGTCAGTCATTTCTCCCAACTGAAATATTCCATCATCCTTCAACCTAAGATTCATCTTAGGATCAGGGAAACCCCAAAATCCTCTTTCCTTCCATTTCCATTCCTTATCCTTTCCTGTCTTCCACAAATAAACCCCTTATTGAAGATAAAGAAGAAAAATTCTTTTGAAATATCATAAACTCATCCTTGAGTTGATTTAGAAGAAGGAAGAAGGGAGGCAAGAGGGAGGGTGAAGGGAGGAAGAGGGAGGAAGGATAAAAGGAAGAAGATTAACAGCCTGATCTGTTACTTATCAATCAAAATAGACCCTTATTACAATACAAAGGCAAAAACAAAAACATTTCTACACTTAAATGAGTTAGAAATATATAAGATAAAAGTATAATTATTTATATGAGAATGCCTTAAGCTTGTTTGAATTCTTTGCCCATATGTTTGTTGACAGTTCTGCCCTTTTCGTCTCTTCCACATGTTTCAAGATTTGACTTTGGATTCATTTAGAGAACATCATAGCAAAGAAAACTGACATTCTAAGCATTTTTATTGGTTTTTATATATCTTGTTCAAGATCAGAGCACCCATTTAAATCATCTGAATTGGCAAAGGCTTTGAAGTTTATAAAAATCTCTGAAGAGATGAAAGTATCAGAATCAAGTTGCAGTTCATATTATTTTCAAGTTCTTTCATTGGGTTTCTTTCTTTTGAAAAGAGAGAATTATAGGAATCTGAGTTTCAACATCAAATTATAGCTTTTGGAAGTCAACTAGATGGCTTAGTCTTAAAGTAAAAACCTAAGTATAAGTAAAAAATCACTGTGTTCCACCCTGAAACTGCTTTCTAAGTTAGAAAGAAGAAAGGAGAAATCAGAACAGATAGGCAATTTTCTGAATTCTGGAAACAACAGAATCTCCTGGTCTCCTGTTTTTCAGAATAATGAAGTTAATATCAAAGAATTTTAGAAAATTACATAACTTGATTTGTTACAGCATCAAGCTAACATTTAGTGCAATACTTGTACCTGTAAGTATCTGTTAATTTCCCCCAGCCAATGCAATTTGTAATATTGTGTCTTACTATACATACTTTTAAAGATATCTAGATAAATTTTAATCATCTTGAAACTCTCCTGCCAATGAGTCAGTCTGAACTTAGCTAAACTTGTCCTCAAACCAGAAGCAAGTGTGGCATATTGGAAAGAGAAGCAAATGTGGAGTCAGGAAGTCCTGGGTTCAAGTCCTACTCATGAAATATGATATATATATGTGTACATATATATATATATATGGCCCAATGCAATTTATAACTTTAAGTGCCATAAACAATTAAGGTTGCAAGTTGAAGAAAATATGCTGACTCCAATACTTTACTCTTCTAGGGGAACATATTATAGTAATCATAGGTGTAATCTCTATCTCCCTTTGTATTCTATATCTAAATGTATGGGAAAGAGTTGACCAGAAAATTTCTCTTCATCAGAGTTCGCCTAAATCTTTTCTTATACACCTATGAGTTATTAAGAGGGAAATGGATACTTCCTACTTGATTTTTACTGACTGAGGCTGTTCCTGAGATCAATGGCTGGGTTGGACATGAATGGATGGATTCCTGTAGCAGGATAAAGGAGTTTAATGACCACAATAGACTTTTTATCTATTTTCATTATTTCTGTTCAAAGGACAGATCAATGTGAAGAGTGCAATGGACTTGGGTTATTTGGGGATTGTGGAAGAGGCATGAAGAGAGAAAGGTTTTGAAGGACAAGCCAAGATGCAAGAGACTAAGCTGGGGACCTGTCTTGTCAATCAAGACTAAGATTCTAAAACGGAATGTTCCCAAGAAGAATGGCAGTTGAGCTGATGAGGGGGAGGGGACTGGGAGTCTCTCTCTCTCTCTCTCTCTCTCTCTCTCTCTCTCTCTCTCTCTCTCTCTCTCTCTCTCTGTTGAGGCTGGCTGAAGACCCTGATTGTGTTGGCTTGTTTTTGGGGCTTTCTGATCAAGGGGAGACCCCTATGCTCTCTGAGATTTTGATTGACCAAGAGTTGGGGTTTTTCTGGCCACAGAAAGAGGAGAAGAAGGAGAAACTTGGCTTTTAAGTTGGTTGTCTCTCTCTGAGAGTTTAAGCTGGCCAGGAGAAACTGAGAGACCTTGATTGTGTTGTAAAAGAAGAAAGATCTTAGCTGTTGTCCTCCATTTATCTAACTGTTCCTCTTCTCACCTTTGTTACTGGACTATTTCCATAACCCTCTCAAATTCCCCTTATAGATTAGGGAAACCCTCATCCCACTTTCCTCAATTTCCCATCCTGTTATCCAAATAAACCCCTACTTGAAAAAGGAAAAGAAAAGAAGGTCTTTATAGTTCACTATAAAGGGAAGAAGCCAAAGGCTTCAAGAAGAATTGGGAGGAGAAGGTGGCAGGGAGCAGAGGGTTGGAGAAGGGAGGGAGTGAAAGGGAGGAGGTGATTAGAAAGATATACTGATCCATCAGCCATCAGTAGGGATCACTAAGCAAACACCAAAGCATTCCCCAGAGCAGTTCCCCTGTAGCAGCATCCCTGTACCAGCATCCCTCAGCATTTCTCATTCCTACCTCCATTACAAATAAGCAGTTTCAGGTTCCCTTAGCAGTCCTCTCTAGTCAAAAGCCAGAGAACAGCAGTCATTGCAAAAGAAACAGGTTCCCCTCAGTTTACTTTCTTTACTTCAAGCAGTAATATTGTCACCACAGATTCGCCACTTCTATTTCAAGAAGAAATAGTTTTCCTCAGTTTCCTACAGATTCACCACTTCTATTTCAGGATACAAGTAGGAAGCTTATATATATATATATATATATATATATATATATATATATATATATATATATATATTCTTCTCTTAGGAACTGGTTCATTGGGAAGATGCAGATAGGACTTATATCTACCTGCTGATGCATAGCCTTTGAGTGAAAATCAGAGACTGGATACCTAACTTTCGTGTAGTCCTGTAAAGAGAGGTCATCAACCTGAACCCTAATAGTTTTCTCATTAAAGCATATGACAATAACAGACATACATAGGCTCATCTGGCCCAAGAGGGGAGCTATGGACAATGTTCCCCAAAAGAAACATCCTGGAGGGGGAAGAGTTAGAATTTTTATTTTTGAGACACTATGATTCTGTAATCAAAACTTATTTAAAGAAGATAATTCCATGACAGTGACTTCAAAAAAGGATTTTTTTCCTTCAGGGAGATTTATGAGCTAAATACTTTATATGCTTTCTTTATCAATCTGCTTATGACCTTCTGTGAATCATTTGAGTTTCTTATTTGTCTTCTGTAAACAATTGTAAGCTCTTGTAAATCCTTTGAGCCTTTTGAATTTTCTGCAGGGTGAAATGAAGACTTCCATATTTAAATAGTTAATCAACTTCCCTTAGAAGACAATCAGATTTTAGGATTTCTGAAAGAACACATTTGTTAGGCATCACCTGTCTGAATTTTTCACTGGAATGCTGAGGGCTATTTAATTTCTAAGTCCTGATTTTCCCAAGTCACAGTTTTCTTCAGCCACAGAAAACACTTAGGCTCCTCTCCTGTCTCTAAGAAGCATGTTATTTTTCTTTGACATATAAATCCATTGTACTTCTATTTCCAGACAGTGCTATCTTTTCAGAGGAAGAAGCCATGCACCTATAGTCTTTCCTCCAAGAACACATATACTCATATACTTCTATTCTCCTGAGCCAGGGAAAAGATAAAATAAAAACAAACAACAAAAACAAATCAAGATCTGTTCTCTTCTGGTCCAAGCAAAGTAATAACTTTTAAGAAAAATCCATTCTTCTTATTCTATAGGGAGAACAATGGTATCAAATTGATGCAAAGAGGTGGATAAAACTGTACATCCTTGCTCATATCTGAATGGGAAAAATTTCAGAGGGAAGGTTCTGAATCACACCAGCATAGAGATTCCTGGAAATAGCACTGACGAATATTGCTCGTTCCTTTGTTTTTTCTCTTTATCAAGTGACATGAAAATTCTAGGCAAGATGTTCCTTGTAAACTCACTATTTCACTCTCCACAGCTTTCAGGCTTCTTCAAGGCACTTCCCCAAGATATCTTTGTCTTATATGTTCGCTAAAGATCGAAAATGATACCATTGGTTAAGAATTCTCTTCTCCTTTCTTTGTCTTTTACTAGTGAGATACCTTCTACTCCTCTCATCTCCTTTGTCCATGTCTCACATGAAATAATAGCAATATGTGACAGAGACTGGCACTAGAGGAAAAATGCCAAGCTGAAGTGTATGAGAAATTGATCACCTCGATGGGGGAGGGGCCCCAGGAGGGGAATCCAGAAGGAGGAGGTGTCTCTGGTGGAGAGAGCAGTGAGTCTCTCTCAGTCTTGAGAAGCCGAAGAGAGAAGATGGGGAAAGACTTTCTCCTGCTGGTTACCCACTTTTCCTGCTGGTGACTGGAAATCCTTCCCCCCAACATTTCCTGATTGAAGGGACTTTCTGAAGAGAAACCTGAGCAGACTTTACCTCATCTCCTGTTGCCCAGGGGTGAGTCAACCTTACTTTCTCTCAGGGGGCTCAGGCTGCCAAGGCCCGAGTTCCCCCCAAACTTGAGGAGGGAGTTTAGAAAAGGGTTTAGATAGAGACAGGGACCCCTTTTCCCACTTTCCTTTTCCCATTCTTCCCTGCCCATTATTCCTTTTATATTACCTGATTGAGTTAACATTGAAAGTTATATGTTCCCCGAGCTGAGTGTGCGTGAACAGATCAAGGGGAGACCCTTTTGGTCTAGAGTAGTGAAGGGGGTACAAGAGAGACAAGAGTGAATTGCGGAGAGCAGCTTTAGCTAAGGAGGGAAGCCAGAAGGGGGAAAAATCTTCAAACCCCCTCTCCTCATTCTGAGCCAACCCGTTACATCTACTGAATCCCCTGAACCCTGCTTTGAGAAGACGGTTCTCCTACATTTCCCCCTCTCCATATGGAATGTCCAAACTTCCCTCGAGGTACATCCCTTCCCTCTTTTACCTTTTTTAAGACAAATATTTCTGGTCAAGGCAAACCTCTCTATTTGTACAATAGAATAAATTCCATTGCATCTCCTCCAAAATATTGCTTCCTATGCCTTCCCCACTTTCTCATTTATCTTCAATTTCTCCCTATTATTTCTTCATCTACTTTCTGCAAACACACTCATGTCTCCCCAATTCTCTGAAAACCTTAGTCTTTGTATCCCTACTAATTATTTTTCTAAATTCCTTCTACTTATTGTGAGTAATCTTGAGAAGGTCATTTACTTCTCCTCCACTGAATCCTCCACTGAATCCCCTCTGTTTCTCATTTTAAATCTTTGCAAACTGGCTTCCAACCTTGTTCAACTGCAGTATCTCCTTCAAAAGTTTCTAATGATCTGAATGATACGTTCACCCAATGTTACCAATAACTAAAATTCAATGGCCTTTTCCTAATCTTCATTCATCTTGACTTTTCTGGAGTCTTTGACATTATCGATTACTTTTTTCATCTTGTTTCTCTACTCTCTAGATTTCCAGGACATTACTCTTTCCTAATTCTCCTATCTAACATTCCTTATCAGTTTTCCTGGCTTCTCTCTTTCCATTTCACTCACTGGTGTCCCAGAAGGTTTTTAACTGGTTCCTCTTCTATTTTCCCTCTATACTACATTGCTTGGTAGTCTCATTGCCTTCCATTAATTCAGTTATCAGTGCTGATAATTATCTACACTAATAATTCACAAATCAATCTATACATTCCTAATTTCTCCAGTCTCACATTTTACAACTCCTTAGAGCAACAACCTTTCAGATATCTTGAATTGGATGCCAGTAAATAACAGGAATCCAGTATGTCCCAAACTGATCTCATTATTTTTACTTATAAATCATTCCCCAATCTGGATTTCATTAAAATATTGGGCATATCTCCAACATATCAATCATTCTAGATTCACCTAAGTATCATTCTCAGTTCCTCACTGTCTCTCATACCCCTTCCCCATATCTACTCAGTTGCTAAGTGTGTAGGTCTTACATTTGGAATATTTCTCTTCCCTTCCTTCTCTCTCTCTCGCTTTTTTTTTCATTTCAAACTTCTGTGAACTATCACCACTATGGTACAGAACATCAGTACCTAATACCTGGACAATTGCAATGCCCTGCTTATTGGTCTGCCTGTCAGAAGTTTCTCTCAACTTTATTTCATCCTCTATTTATCTGATAAAGTGATAAAGAGATTTTTCTAAAGCAGAAGTATGATTATTTTACTCATATGTTCACTAAACTCAAGTATCTCCCCTCTTACCTCAAGGATCAAATATATAATTCTTTTTTTTTTTTGGAATTCAAATCCCTTTATAACTTATCCCTCTACCCTGTTCATCTTTTTGCTTCTCTCACCTAAATATTTGCTCACCCTCCATGTACTCTTTGATCTACTGACACTAGCCTCTCTGCTGTTCCATGAAGAAGACATTCCATATCTTGGCTCAGGATTTTTTTCTCAGCTCATCATCCTCCTTACTTGGAATGTTTTTCCTTCTCACATCTACTTTTTTACACCCTTGGATTCCTTCAAGTCCCAGATAAAATTCTACTTTCTTTTGGAAGACTTTTTCAGTCCCTCTAGTTCCTTCCCTTTATCTATACACACATACATAAATATATATATATATATGTTTATATATGTACATATATACATCATATACACATATATGTAGTTAGATAATTTCAACATTTACTGCTTGTTATCTCCACCATCATAATTAAACTGGGGACTTTTCCAAGGAAAAACTGTTTGTTTGTTTGTTTTTTTACTTTCTTTCTATCTTCTGTACTTAGCACAATGCCTAGCACAGAGTAAGCAATTAACAAATTCTTATTGACTGATTCACTACTCAACCTTTAGTGCAGGAATACATGGCCTGGGATTCAATACCTTTTGTGGGAAGTCAAGTTTAAACCACTGCAAAAAAGATGAAAGAACTATTGTAAAGGGACCCACCATTTAAACTTTGTTAACAATAAGGTGGTGGACCAACAGGAAAGAATGGTTCAGATGAGGTGAATAGACACACAGTGGGTTAGACAAAAGTGGGTTTGGGATGGGAATAAGGAAGTAAAAGTGGTTGCAGAGAAATGTTCCCCCTTACATTGAACTGTTTTCAAGAAGAGGTTAGATTTTAATAAATTTTAGATACCCATTGGAATTGCTCATTGGCTCTGGGAGTGGGGAGGGCAAGAACATGAATCATGTAACCATGGAAAATATAATTAATTAATAGATTCAGATAGAGGTGTAATATAATTTTTAAAAACCTTTGTTTTCTCTCTTAGTATCAATACTCTTAGTTCCAATGAAGTGAGGTAAGCTAAGTCATTGACCAGAAAAATCTGTTATTCCCTGGGAAAGGAGAATTCAGAAATGAGGCTTCCTGTGAAAGCCAGTCAGTTCAGAATAGTTAGAATACATGAGGAAATAACTCCCTTAGCACCAGCAGCCAAGATAAGATACAAGGAATGCTCTGTATTCCATGCCACTGACCAATATAGCTTCTAGAAGATAAGGCTGCTCGCTGCATCAAGGTTATGTCTCATAATGAACATTGTTTGCTTTCTATCTTGCACCCTATAAAAATTGCTTTGTAACTTTAAGTCCAGTGCAACTTTCCTAGTTGCCCTGGCCAGTTAGGTATGCATTATTAATCAATAAATTAAAAAATGAATATTGGTTCCATTATTTGAACTTCTGGTTGTTGTAAAATGTAGATTTTAACCCCAGACTTCAATTCCCAGAAGTCCTTGGTAGTTCCCAGAATTCCCTATAATATCACCTTGAGTCCTCACCTGAGTGTGAGAACACAATTTGTATTTAAACTGACTCTCTGCCTACTTCGGCCCTCTCCCTGCTTCTTCTAAGCGCACATGTCTCTCAAGATGTAGTAAGAGAGGAGTCTCAGAGCGCATGCATCAGAACTCAGCCCACGAAGAGTAAAGGAACCTGCAGTTTTTGCTTCTAAGCTCCTCCTTCTGTCCTCCTCGCGCCCTCCCCGCTAGTAAAGGAACAGTAAACTCCCAGTGAATGAGGAGGTATCACGAAGCTCTGGCTCGGGTTCTTAGCGGTTCACTGCGTCAGCGCCTTGTCTCTAGCACCGCTTTTCGGCTCTGTGAGGAATGCCATGAAATGGCCTTCGGGGCGAGGTGAGCTCCCAGCTCTGCCCAATTACGCCGTCATTATTTCCAGATCCCCGCCGTACAACACCAGCAAGCCCTCTAAGGACACTGTATATCAGGGGGCGTAAGAGGAGTGGCCCACTTTTTGGAGTCAAAATATGGAGTGGGCGGTGAAAGCAAGGGAACATGGAGGCCCAGTGGACAGGGAGAGCAGAGTTGGATGGAATTGAGAAGTCAAGTGCTGGATATGACTTCTCTGTTCATCTCAGGGATCCTTCCAATGGAATGGACTGAAGCAGGTTAGGGGATTCCTAAGAATACTCTGGGCTTTAGCACCGTGGATGGAGTTCCAGCAGTACCTTGCTTGTTCCTCCTCTGGACCACCTCCTCAGGAATTTGCCTTCACAGCCTTTATATTTGGAGATCTTTGTCTTAAGGGAGCTTCTGAAAGCCCTTTCTTCGTCCACCACCATATTCTTTGGACCTAGGATTACAGTGTTCATCAGCCATTATAGGCTCCAGATCTGACCTCTAGGGTGTCTCCCTGAGATCTTCATGAATGATCAGGGACACTTTGAGGATCCATTGCCTAATCTGGAATTGGAATGAATAATGCTTAGCTCTTCTTTCACATTTTTCTACATCTGCCAAAATTGTTTGGAATTAAGAGAAAGCCATCATGCCAATGGGAAGCATCTTTGCAGAATATTTTTCTGATAAAGGCCCAAGAACAGATTCAATTTTTTTAAACCTTTACCTTCTTTTAGTTTCAAGACAGAAGAGTGGTAAGCGCTTGCCAATTGGGGTTAAGTGGTTGGACAGTGTCAGATTTGAATCCAGGCCTTCCAGTCCTGGTTTTCTATCCACTGAACCACCAGCTGCCCCAACTGATTCAAATTTATAAGAACAAGAACCATTCTCCAATAAATAAATGCTCAAAAGATATGTATAAGTAATTCTCAAAAGAAGCAAACAATCAACCACTGTTTGAAAATACTGAAAATTGCTAAATAATAATAAATAAAGAGACATGCAAATTAACATGACTGAGACAAAGAAGGAAAATGACAATTGTTGGAGAGTTTGTGGGAAGACGAAAACACTGATATGTGGATGATAGAATTATGAAATGTCCAAATATTGTGGGAAGCAATTTGGAATTATACCCCAAAGTCATGAAACTATAAATACTACTTGGCACTGCAAACCTACTACTAGTCTCTTATCCCCAATTATTCAAAAGCAGAGGGAAAAGATCCATATATACAAAGATATTTATTGCAACATTTTTTTGCTGTTGTAGCAAAGAACTGGAAATAAAGTAGATGTTCATCAGGTGGGTAATCTGAATAAACTATATTATTGAAATGCAAATGGAATATTTTGCACCATAAGAAATGAGGAAAAGGATGGATTCTAAGAAATGTGAAAAAAAGTGTATGAATTTATACAAAGTGAAGTAAGCAGAATCAAGAGATTAATTTTCATTTTGTCTACAATATTGTAAAAAAAACATTAATTTGAAAGATTTCAGAACTTTCATGAATGCAATAACTGGTCACTACTTCAGAAGGTAGATGAAGAGCATAACTTCCACCTCTTGGAAGAAAGGTGATATACAATAGGTACAAAGTGAGACATGTTTTGAAGCATAGACAATATAATGTAAACTTATTTGATCATACTTATTTGCTTTTATTTGGAGAGAATAGAGTGCTGTGGGGCAGAATGAGAGGGAGTAAAAATGATGCAATTGTGCTTCCAGCTTTCTTTCACAGTGGCATGCCAGGTTCACAAAAGGCCTTTACTATGTCTCCCATCAGGGTGCTAGAGGTAATGTATTTACTTTTTTATTGCTCATAAAATTTTTTTCTTTTTACTACTAAAGTTGTGAATTTTGATGACTACATTTCTAGTTGTTTCAAGTTTGGGCTTTCTCTCCAATGAAAATCATTGTATATATTTTAATTTCTGTTGGCAAATTCTGGGCTACTTTTTCATATGATTTATTGGAATATAATATTTAGAGTCTGTTTATTCATTGTTGTGTGGAGACCAGTGATTCTCAGATTGTCTTGTAGATTATAGAACTCTGTTCTCTAGTTCTGTTGCTCTGACTTGGAAGGTTTATTTATTTATTTGTTTGTTTATTTATTTATAAGACAAATAATAATTTGTCTTAAAAATCTTAATTAATTTAGAATATTTTTCCATGGTTACATGATTCATGTTTTTTCTCTCCTCCTCCCACCCCCTCCCATAGCCGATGCGTGATTCCACTGGGTTTTATATGTGTCATTCATTGATCAATACCTATTTCCATGTTGTTAATATTTGCATTGATGTGATCATTTAGAATTTATATCCCTGATCATATCCCCATCAACCCATATGATCAAGCAGTTGTTTTTCTTATGTGTTTCTACTCCCACAGTTCTTTCTCTGGATGTTCAGGAGCAAGTCTTGATCAGATCTATTACAATGTGAATAGCTTTCATTCTTATAAGTCCCTCAGAATTGTCCTAGATCATTGCATTGCTGCTGGTAGAGAGGTTCATTACATTTGATTATGCAACAGTGTATCAGTCTCTGTGTACAGTGTTCTCCTGGTTCTGCTCCTTTTACTCTGTATCAATTGGAGGAGTTTAAAATCTTCTAGTTGTGCAGTGGTGCAGTTTTGCAAATTTGTTTTCTTACTTTATCTTTGCATTTTTGTCTTCCATATGTTCTCTTCCTGAGAGTTTTATTAAGATTTTCTAACGAATCAAGCTGTCACCTCTTGTTTGTCTTTTTATTTTAAGTTTTGTATATACATGTAAAGTACTGTCCCTTTAAAATACTACCCATCCATAGAGAGCATTTTTTTTTCTGAAACCCTTACCTTCCACCTTGGAATCAATACTATGTATTGGTTCCAAGGCAGAAGAGTGGTAAGGCCTAGGCAGTGGGGGTTAAGTGACTCTCCCAGGGTCACACAGCTGGCAAGTGTCTGAGGCCAGATTTGAACCTTGCCTGAGGCCAGATTTGAACCTAATAGAGAGCAATTTGATATTAAGAAAAGGTATAAATATATTAAGGAAAAAGGACTGTTACATAAAGGAAAAAGATTATATCAAGCAACTGGTAAAAGAAAGGAAAAGTACTTTGACTTAATAAAAATTACTGAAATCTGTGTGCAAACAAACATGATTTTCAATTTGGAGCCAAAAGGAAAGAAAAATCACATCAAACGGTGGTGAAAATTAAAGACTTAAATTTCCTTATAAAAAAACAAAGATGTAGTAAGTGAAATTAAATGGGCTTTTCAGCCCTCCTAGACATGTGCTTTCTTATTTTGTATTTTCTTTATTTCTTAATCTTTAATAAAGCTCATAAAAATATAATATTTTTAGCAGAGAAACTAATTTTAATTGTTACAGTTATGGCGACAAATGGGACAAAAAACTCAATTTTTTTTTTAAAAAGATAGCCTAGATACTTATTTTTAAGCCATGTTTCACCACGGCTTTTCAGAAAAGTCTCAAGATCTCTTTCCTGCAGCCATACGCTTTGGACTTTCTTGATTCAATATCACTCACCTGGTCCCAGCCCTTCCAGCCTCGCTTGGCCCGGATTCTGTTACCTGCTTCTGCACTCCTGCAATCCAGACCTGTCTGGCCCAGATCTAGATCATCTGATCATAACCTGCCTGCCTGACCCCAGAAAACTCTAGCCTTGGAGCAGATCACTCACCACCCTAGGCCCAGGACTCACTTCCACCAGCTGGTAAAAAATGGGGGTGAGTCTCCTTAGGCTACAATTAGCCTCCACATGGCAAGGGGCAGGGGATAGCAGATGGGGAGAAAGAGGAGAAGGAAGAGGCTTTTGTACTTATAAGAATGACTACTTTAAAAGGATATCTTTTGACTGTATTGATTCTTTCACTTAGCTCACCTGGGAGTCAGGGGAAAAATTCAGCTCCCTTCAACTCTTTAGCCAAATTTGAGATTCCTAAAATTCACCCTTAGTATGGGGTAGGGGAGGAACTCAGTGGCTCAGTGGATTGAGAGCCAGGCCTAGAGATGGGAGGTCCTGGGTTAAAATATGGGACACTTCCTGGCAGTGTGGTGCTGGGCAGGTCATTTAACCCCCCATTGCATACCCCTTACCAATCCTCTGCCTTCTGACAATAGGCATCTTAATGGATAAAAAACCCAAGGAACTTTAAAGAGACTGCAGGTTATATTTTTAAGGCATTTCAGACTCCAATGTTTTATAAAAATCTCTGTATTCTATTGAATTTTACTGATTGTTTTAAGGTTTAACATTGTGATTTTAAGTTCATATATTACTGCATTCAATACTATTCTGTTACACTGAATCAGTTTAATGTACTGGGTTTTAACTACTGTTAAATTCTGTTGCTTTTCTCCTATAACTATACTGAACAAACATTATTGAGTAGGCCCATATAAAAACAGCTTGACTATTTTTGACTTTGTAAATTGTCACATAGAGGATAGATGGACTCCATCAGAAAATTGTCATAACAACCTTTGGTAAATTTAATGAGATAAATATCTCAAATTGATTTTAAGGATTCTTTAGATATGAATTTTAGAATTTTTACATATAAGACTTTGATAGTCTATATTTTCATTCAGAAATTATCTTTTTTATTTGTACTTTTCTGATGTCTTTTTAATTTTTCTTGCCAGTCGATTCATACACCTCATAACTCAGCCATGTATCCCTAAATGATCCCTGTGCTTTTCAATTACCCTCTTCAAGGGGAATGTAAAAATATTATTATTTTAAATTGCTAAATTTAAATTTCTTTTGAGAAGAATTTAAGTTAAAAAAACATGCTACCTCTCCAATTTAGAAACTGAACTGTCTGGAGAAGACACCATGAAGATACCTCCAGACCATAAGCTGCACAAGAAGATCAAGAATGAACTTTTGCTGTGGTTGATTGAACATTTATTTATATGTATACTTTCATGACAAAGGGGACTGCCCCCTAACTGTTTTTCTTTTTTTTTTTTGGTCAATGAGTCTAGCAATTATTGGTTTTGTTCTTTTTTCCTCTTATTCTCAAATTATTGTCATCTTTAAGTTGATTATGTTTTCATGATCCTTTTGGGGAAAACTGTTCCCAGTAGAATCAAATGGAGAAATGTAAAATGGAGATTTGAATTCCAGACTTCAATTCACAGAAGTCCTTGGTTGTTCCCAGAATTCCCTATAATATCACCCTGAGTCCTCACCTGAGTGCAAGAACACAATTTTTATTTAAACCGACTCTCTGCCTACTTTGGCCCTCTCCCTGCTTCCACTTCTAAGCACACGCGTCTCTCAAGATGTAGTAAGTGAAACTGAATGGGCTTTTCAGCTCTCCTAGACATGTGCTTTCTTATTTCGTATTATTTTAATTTCTTAATCTTTAATAAACCTCATTAGAAAATAATACTTTTAGCAGAGAAATTAATTTTAATTGTTACAATGTCCGGACTCACTTTATGAAATATATACACCACTTTACCAAGACAGGAGAACAAGGGCTAGGCAATTGGGGTTACGTGATTTTCCCAGAGTCACAAAGCTAGAAGTGTCTGAGGCCACATTTGAACTCAATACCTCCTATGTCTAGGTCTGACTCTCAATTCACTGAGCTACATAGCTACCACAGATGTAGTATTATTTAACATAAGAATCCAACCTCTAGAGTTCTAAGACTGCAAATGGCAACAAAAATAAGTTGTCTCCTAAATGCTTGTGTGTCTGAAGCTGTTGTTCCAGGAAGGATCTAACAAAGGAGGAACTTGTATGTAAGGTTATGATTCTAAAAGTGAGAGGTCTAGTGCCTGAGACTGTGGTCATGGATCTAGGGAGGGAAGAAAACAGGGAAAGGGAGTATGATAGAGCAAATCGACTTTGCTCTGGACTCCCAGATCTGTAGTCATTGAGGCTATAACATTGTGGTTGTAAGGGCAGAACATTATTAAACACTTGGGGAGTATGTCAAAGGGAAAAGGGGTTGAAGAGTGAGAACAAAGAGTGATATGTCTGCTTTAGAGACAAGGGTAGATTAAGTTACTCTGATAAAGAAAGTATTCCTCTATCTTCCCCATGTTGATTCATCCCTTTTGACTCTGTCATCTCAAAGTTTCTCTGCTTTCCCTTGGGCTGGCCTATGCAGTGTGCCAACACCCTTAAACAATTATACCTGACTCATGTAGAAACTGCCTTTGTTATAATCCTTTTGTTATTCATTATTTTGCCCAATGGATTCATGTTGCCACAGCATTTTCTTGAAAAATTCTCCTAAGCCCATAGTAAATTAGCATATGGTGGTAATTTCATTGAGCATTATAATATAGAAGATTATTATTTACTGTTATTGTGAACCATTTATAATACATAATTGTGGACCCCTGATATAAAAGGAGCCCCAAGGTGACTGTGGGGAAGATTTAGTATTCCATTAATGTCACACAAAAAAAGCAGCCATTATGCAATGAGCATCAATAATTTCTTCTTCACAATCTGAAAAAAGGAGGATTGTTTGTTCACAACAGTAAACAACTCTATGAACTCAGAAGCTAAAAGCCTTGAGAGCAAGCCAAATTCTTTAATGGCCTAGACAAGAACGATGAAACAATGATGAATTGTAGTGGTATTTCTGAAGTCTGAGAACTTTAACCTCATGTAACTTGCAATCTTTAATAAGATGTTTTAAAAGATATTATAAATGCATCTTTCTTAGTAGCAAGCTATGCATAATGATGGTAATTCTGATTCATATTCATATATTTCTTAATGGTTTGTAAAGTGCTTTTTCTTCAAACTGCCCTGCCAATCTTTTTTTTTTTTCATGTAATAATTCAACATTTAACTTTCCTGTGTAAAATAATTCATGTATGTAGATGTTGGGGAATAGGGAAGGTTGAGAAATTTTCCCTTATATTGCTACACTCTTCTGTCTATAAGGACTATGAGAAAATTCTGTGCCCAATGGAAATAACCTGTGTGATAAAAAGTAATACTTTCATGTCACATATGAGAGGAAGATGGACTTTGGTCTGATAATAAGAATGCCAACAAAGGCTATCAGCTTTGACAAGGAAAATTAAGGGAGAAAAACTTAGTTCCTAGATTCCAAAACATCCCACTGATCCTGTGGAAGATACACTATTTGAGCCTTGAAATTGTAAAGTGATGAATAGAAATCAATTACTTTGACTCAGCTGGAAGAAAGGTCTAAGGATAGCTGACATAGTAGCCTGAAAGACCTTTTTCTTTGTCAGCTAACTGAATCTTTCATGTTAAGTGATAACAGAGGTATAAGTGCTTGCTGTCCCCCAAATGGTCACAGTAAAAAAGAACAATGACACTTCTCTATGGTAGTAGTGGTAGCAAACATATGGAAGGAAATCAGACGTAGGGTAGAGAATCAGTGGATGTTGTTCATGGACAATGCCACTTGTAGTAGCAGAGAAACAGTGGATGCCTTCAATTATAGCTGACTGTAGAAACTAGAGTAATGAAAGAATGCCAGATTCAGGGACTGAGCCAAACATCAGAACAATGCACTTCTATTCTACATTCCAATTCAACAGGAGTAGGCCTTGTGGCTTACCTGAGTCAAAGAAAGATGATTAACATGTGCAATAGAAGAAAGTGGAAGGAAAGGAAAACAAGAAACAAGAAGACATACTAAGCCACTAGGAAAAACAACCATGATGCCTTAGGTAAAAGAATGAAAAGACATTAACTGTCCAGAGATAGTAATGAAAACTAAAACTTCCCTTTCCCTAGAACACAAGTTTTGAGATGATTGTTTTGAGTACAAAGTTTTAAGTATAGTATAGTATAGTGGTAGTCTCTCGGTGATCGAGAATTACTATTGTCTTTGTGCAGTTTCATCTACGGTGTACCCTCATGTGGCTTTGGAGTCCAAAGGCTGAGGCACAGAGTTTGTGGCACATGGGGCATGTAACGCCAGTTGTTACGGGAGATGCGGTTGTGGCTGGTGTCGGCTTTCACACGCAGCGGCAAGACGTCGATGTCGCTCATCTTCAAAGGTGGCGGCGGCATGGTTAATGTGGGTTCGCCAGCTGCTTCTGTCAGAGGCAGTGAGTTCTAGTTGCTTTGGTGTAATGCCAGCCCACTTCAAGTTGGAATTTAGCTGATCCTTGAATCTTTCTTTGGTCGGCCTTGTTTCCTGAGTCCAGCTGACAGTTCACCATAGAATACCTGTCTTGGTATTCGCTGTGGGTCCATGCAGAGGATCATAGCTGGGTTTGGAGGACCATGACTTCGATGCTGGTGGAGTTGGCTCTGTCGAGGACTTCCTGGTGGTCTGTCCAGCATTCAGCTCCTCTCATGGCTCTAGTGATCTTTACACCCTGGATGTCTCGCCGGCTTACAATGATGTAGTCAATGAGATGCTACCGTTTTGATCTTGGGTGCATCCACGTTGTTTTATATTTGGTCGCCATTCTGAACACAGTGTTCGTGATGGTGAGTTCAAACTCTGAGCATTTGCTGAGTAGCAGTAGGCCATTGTTGTTCATTTTGCCCACGCCGTGTTTGCCGAGCACTCCTTTCCATCTTTCATGGTCCTGGCCGAAGCGGGCATTGAAGTCTCCCAGTAGTATCAGCTTGTCATTTGTGGGCACTGAGTGCAGGACGGCACTCAGGTCAGAGCAGAACTGCTCGATGGTCTCCTCTGTGCTGGTCAGTGTTGGGGCATATGCGCTGATGATTGTGGCATACTGGTCTTTGCTGAGAGGCAAACGGATCTTCATGAGCCTCTCGCTGATGCCCACAGGCAAGTCTGGCAGCTGTTTGAGCAAACTGGTCTTGATGGCCAGGCCAACACCGTGGATTCTGTCTTCATTTGAGGCTCTACCTTTCCAGAAAAAGGTGTATCCAGTGGTGGGTTCGCTGAGTGATCCCTCTTCTGGTAAACGTGTTTCACTTAAGGCTGTGATGTCGATGTTATATCGCACCAGTTCTTTACCGATTAGAGCTGTTCTTCTCTCAGGTCTTGGGGTATTCTCTCTATCAAGTAATGTACTGATGTTCCATGCTCCTAGTAGGAGTTTCTTTGTATTTTTTCTTTGATTTCAACAGCTTAAAGGGATGACTCGCTAGCCGCGGTGTGCTGACCCGGTGTTTGTAGGGCAGGCAATGTTTAGGACACCTTTTCTAGTCCCCTCCCTTGATTAGGGTGAGCAGTGCTGTCCTAGAGAGGGCTGCTCAGTCACCCAGGATGCTGCCGAATGTCTCTGCTGCCCACAGGGCCGAGTGACCACTGGTCCTTGGGTCACCTACGTGCAGGATCGTGACTACAACTGCCAGTGGTCACCTCCACCTGTTGTGTCGCCACTCCCCCATCGCTGCAGGTCTTGAAGAGGGTGGAAGGGGTTAGGATAGATGAGTGTGCACAAAGATACTTGTTCGTGAAAGAGATTTAAGTGAAAAAGCCGATGCACAGAGACAGCCCCACTCTCTCGGTGTTGGAAGCCTGGGTCCAGTGGTACGAAAAGTCGTTACACCTGGAGACTTCCTCAGCTGCAGTGTTGTCTTTTGTGCTCCAACACACCCTAAGCACTCCACAGTGCTTTGCTGCATTGCCCTCTCAGCTGTTGAACCTTCTTATTGGTTTCTTCCGTCTGTTCAGTCGAAGCAGTTTTCACATGCTGGGTGAGCAAAGCCCTGGTTCACCAGGGGTCGATGACCCGATGGCTACCCTCACAATATTTGGCCGGCCTGTCAAAGCCGTTGCCCGGGGTGTGGCCGCTGCCACATGCTAGCAGCTACTGGGAGCCACAAGTGAGAGCTGGGTGTCAGGTTGGGGTCAGAGGCTGGAGAGCTGCCCTAGGAGGGCACGACAAGCCCTCCATACCAGAGATACTACCCCTCCCTGAGCACCCCATACACCCCAAAGTTTTAAGTACCACAATATATATGAGGAATACATATGCATTCAAACCCCTGATACACACGGTAAGAGAGAGAAGTCTGGAAACTTTGGGAATAAGCCTGGAAGAGCTACAAGAATCCTGCAAGCAGTGAAGGAGGGATAGGCAAAAAGAAAATTGTAATCTAGGAGGGAGAGAAAAAGCTGATCCAGGCAGTTGAAATGGACTCCTGGCAGAGAGTACCTGGGCAGAGGTGTTGTTTTGTTTTGTTTTGTTTTGTTTGTTTGTTTGTTTTGTACTCTGCATCTAAAAGTGATCTTTCTCTCCCTGGATTCATGATCCCCGTTCCTCCTAAATCCCAGCCAGGACTTTGAGAGACAAGCAGTCCACAAAGAAGATCTCTACAGCTCCTTTTGAACCTTGAACTTGGGGACACTTGCTGTGCCAGCCAAGAAACCAGAGTTTCTCTACTCTGAAGCCCTTAGGGATTCAGGATGTCTGACCTGAGCTAACTAACTTTGAGGGGAAGGGTATTAATTACATAGGGGTCTGTTCTCCCTCTTTCCCTCCTGAATCTCAATCCTTACCATTCATCAACCCTGTCCCTTTCCTGCTTCCCTTGAATAAACTCAGTCATTAGGACCCAGAACTGATTCCAACTTCATTAGAAGATAGCCTGAATTGAGGGGGGGAAGAGAAGGGGTTTCTCTTTCTCCAGAAGAAAGAGGCTTAACACCTGAAGCCTCTTCCAACAAAGATCCCAGAGAGCCTGCCAGTAGGAATTGAATGCAGCCAATTGAGGGAGTCTAGTCAGAGAGGGATGAGGGAGAAAAGACAAAATCCATCCTCTTTCTCTTCTCTGGCTAAACAACCACACCTCTCTATTCCTGCTTTAGAAGGAAGAGGTTCCATTTCCATTTTCCTCTTTCCCAAGTAAATTACACCACACCCACACAAGTAAATATGTGCTATTAAAGGTAATTCTCTCTATATTATGTATAGTTTCTAATATAAGGATTTAAAAAAACATATGTGGACACATTCAATTATATATATATATGTGTGTATATATAATTTTGGTATGTTTTGATAAATAATTCTATTGTTGAATTCTGCTATTCCAATACTATATCAAGTGTTTTGCCATTTCATTTATGGTGCTTACTTAATCTGTTGATGGTATAGGAACCATTTGGGGACTTGACACATAGATTATGTGAACACTGAACCTGAAAACTGAACATCATGGGAACTGACCACAGAGGGAATCTTAAAGTGAGTGTAAGATAAGGGTTTTACTTACATAAGTTGTTCAGTCTCCCTGTTCAAGAAAAGACTAGCCTCATATATGTGAATTTAAAAAAAATATGTAATATGGAAAGGACCCTGCATCTGTGGCCAGAGTACATGAGTACAAATGTTGCCTCTGATACTTAATACTTGTGTGTTTGGTTAAGTTATTTGTCTTCTCAAAGTCTTTGGAAATTACCAGTTAAAAAAAAAAAAAGAATTGCATGATCTAATCCTTAAAGTCTGTTTTTCTAAGTCTAAATTGTCCAATGACTCTGACCCTCTACATCCAGGAAAATTTTGCAGTCAATGTGAATTGAATCACGACAGTTGGTTGTTGAATTTTCAGGTAAAATAATTTTACCTCAACAATTGACAAGCACAATAAATTTTTTTGTTTGCTTCTTTTGTTCTTTTGCCTATTGAATAGATATGAGATCATGATAAATAAAAACGTGTCAAATTAAACTTAAGAGTGTTTTGTGTCTACATTCTTACCATTTCCCCCGGAAGCTGAATCTTATTTTTGTCTCAGTTTTCTGTAGACCATTATCTCTCCTTGGATCCATTCAGGCTTTTACTTCTTATACAATATCTTATACTGAGATATTCATTTGTATAATAATATTGCAATAGGTTTATTTCAATTCTGGTTCAGTGAAATAGAGACTTAAATGATGAAGACTATGTAAATGTATTGCTTCTTATTATCTATACCAGTTATGATGAACCTTTCAGAGACCAAGTGTCCAAACTTTGACTCTCATGTTTCATGTCAGTCATTCAGCCTTACCCCAGACAAGGGAGGGAGGTAGAACTCTCATTGGGCTGCTGAGCAGAGGGGCAAGTCATATGAGAAATGTCCTCTGATGCATATAGAGAAGGGGAAGGGAGCAGCCCCTCAGGCACGTATGCCATAGGTTTATGAACACAGATGTATTCTAACACAAAAAGGAGAACAAAATAAGTAAGACTGAAAATCATCAATAAAAGCTTTCTTATAAAGGATTTTTGTTTGATTTTAAATTGCAATATTAATTTATGGTCCTTTATTACTATTTAATTATAGTTTATTATTTAATGTTTTGGACTCTTTAAAATTTCCTGAAAGGAAGGTCTTCATACTTTAAATATTAGATTTGCAGATTAACATGAAATAGCTCACTCTAAATGATATGAGGCTGTGGAGAGCTGTTTTCCCTTGCCTGAATAGCAAAAGGGCAATTCATGGAATCATTAATTTTGATGATTATGTTAAAAAAAGTAACATAAAATGGGAAAGAGTAACATCAAGGTTACTCAACAGCTGTTAAAAACTATCATGCAAATTAGCAAAAGAATAGCTAAAATTTAAGCATAGACAAAAAAAGGATGTATCAAAATAAGAGTTTCAAAAACTAACGTAATCACCTACATCCTTCACTTTATGAGTTTTATTATCATTTTTCCTTTCTAATGATCTAATATTAGCTCTTATCCCATTCAGGAACATTTATACACTGTGAGTAGTGTTTTTTTAAATAAAAGCTCTAAAGGAGACCTGGAAAGCTCTGTAACATTTTTATTCAAGAAAATAAAATGACCTACCATTCCACTCAAGGGAGAACTTTGTTACATTTATCTTAAAACTGCTAAACAATGTTAATGGTAGAGCTATAATTCAGAAAGATCAATTCTGATTTTGTCCCAGAGAACTTAAATTTGGAGAGTAAAAGATTTGAATTAAATGAGTTTTGCAATGTGTCAGGACTATGGTAAGAAAGAAATGGAGATGCAAAAAAGAGGCAATTTGCCTCTATTCTCTAGGAGTTCACATTCCAAAGATGGAAACAAGTTACATATAGAATTAATAGGAAACACGTGAGAAGAGGGAAGGCATTAAGAAAGGTTTGGAATAGCTTCCTATAAAAGATGAAATTTTATTTGGGGCATAAAGGAAATCAAAGAAGGCGGTAGGGAGAAATTAAAAGAAAGACCATTCTTGAATTGGGGAACAGTTAGAGAAAAACTTCAGGGCCAATAGTTAGTAGATGGAATTTCTTGTTCATAGAGTAGCTAGCCAGGAATTTATGAATGAAATGAAAATGAAAAAATGAAATGGAAAAATGAAAATGAAAAAAAAATTGAGTGGGGGTGGGTGGGGAGTAAGATGAGAAAAATCTGCAAAGGTAGGAAGGGTCTAGATAATGAAAGGCTTATAGTTCTAGAATATTTTGTATTTTGATTCTTGAGGTTATAGGGAACCACTGGAGTTTATCAATAGGAGTTGGGCAGTTACTTGGTTAGAACTTTGTAGAAGTCCAACTATCTGGGTTTAAACTATCCCTCCTCAATTCAGAGCAGGTAATCTAAATCCAAACAAAATTTCTTCTTATTGCACCATCTATATTACATTATTTCCTATTAAATGTATCCCCATTAAAATATCAATAATTCATGATACTCATTTGAATCCAAAAATTCAAACATTATTTAATAAGAATTCCAGTATTTATTAAACATCAACTATATGAAGACCATTGATGAGGGTGCTAGGAGAGGCAGATGGATTAAATCAAACCTGACCTTGCCATCATGGAGTTCCCAGTCTATTCAAGGAATATGCCTATACATAAATATCTATGTTAAAAAATGATACATCTTAACAGCACTAGCAAGTTACAAATAAAGCAGTATATGAAAGATGAGGAAGCAGAGAAATTCTGGCTGATTAATAAGAGCATAGGAGTGTTCACAATGGAAAAGGGAAGGAAGAGGAGAGTAATCAGTGTTTTAAAACACAGCTAAAGATATATACAGTTTCAAGATGGCATATGGGATTTCTGATTAATGTAACCATATGTTTGAGAAGGCTAAGAATATAATTAGCAAATTAAGGCTGGTTGTAGAATGAGTCAATATTTATATATTTTCTCCTAAATCTTCACATTTTTGGTAAATAAAATGTTAGCACCATCTGGATTCTTTTACATGTGAGCACAGATTTTTAGAACATATGACAACTTTTACTTATTAATTTTTAACATCAACATGAATAGATTTGCTTCATTTGGCTCTAGAGACCAAATTAGACTAGGTAACAGTTGGGAAAAGGTCAATTTAGGATTAGTGTAAGGAAAAACTTAACAACTAAAATAATAAAATGAGTTTCTATTGGATTGATTGAGTTACTTCCTTTTTTTAGGTGTTCAAAATTATGATGTTCTACAGAGGGGGTTTATTATCATGTATAGATTGGGGAAAGGGCCATGAAGCTATGGATTTCAGTGATTCTTTGTTTATACTCATAACACTGTTTAAAGAGTGGCAAGGAAAGCCTGTGTATTTGGCAGGCATTACAGGTGGCATGTAATGGGAACAATAGTAGAGGATACCTGCTTCATAATCTGATGCTTATTGCAAGCTCATATAAGCACAATCAAAATACATTTAATTAACATGCATATAGCATATAAAAGTTCACAAAGGATTTTAAATACTTGATAGCTCTTTTGATCTTTACAACAACCTTCCAAGGTAGGCACTATCATTATCTCAGTTTTTCAAATGAGAAAAAAAGATAGGAGAATTTAACTGACTTATCAAGAGTCACAAAGCTAGTAAGTGGTGGAGGTTGTTTTTTAACTAGTTTTCATACTGCAGATCTAGTACTCTGTGGTTTGTGCCACCTAGTGGTCTATTCTGCTACTACAGTAGGTCCCCTTGATAAACCTGCTAAGTTTTGATTTCTGTGATTTCTGTTAGCATTGGTCAACCATGAAGGATTTGAGGTCTGCCAAGCCTTTCAGTTATCTGGCAGTCTTTTCTGTTTTCATTTTCAATTTTTAAAAGTTTGTTTTGTGGAAGGTGGGGAGTATAAGTAATGGGGAAGAAGCAGGGAAAGTGTATATATATATATAGTCAACAGGTATTCCTTTATATACCTGCTTTCAGCCATCAGCTGTAGATATTAGAATGTATCCCTATGGATATAGGGGCGGTTCTCTATTTTTTTTGGTAGGGAGAGAATTGATATTCTACAGAGTATGTCTCATAGGATAAAAATTAATCTCAGTTTATTCAGTCCCAAACATTTCTTTAATATCTTTCTGCTTGATGCGTCTTGCCTGAAGGAGATCAAAATGTTTAGAGTTGTCATTTTCATACTTGGGTTCAGTGTGACCTCTGGATTCAAAGTCAAAATTTTAAGTCTTTATCTTTCCTTGGGCATTACGAATTGTATATTCATTAAGTAGACAATGCTCAAAAGATATAGTTAGAAGAAGTTGTTTAATGTGTGGAGCTACATAGCTTAATTTCATTATTACTTTTACAGATATTATAATAACACACCAATTTCAGTAAAATTTCTGACTACATAAAAGTCTCTGAAAATGAAAATTATTGTGTGCACATTTTGAAAGTTGTATATTGGATTAATAATATATCATTTACTATATATGTATCTATATAAAACCATCAAAAATAATAGAAAAAAATTAAATTTAATAATAAAATAAAATCTAGCCTAGGAATGTTTTTTTTTTCCAGTCAAAGAAAGACAACTTATGAGTTGTGCTTAAAATCTGAGCTAGTTTCAAAAGCAGATACATATCTTTTTTTAATTTTGGTTTCAGGGAAGGAAATTGTTTCTAAATTATTTCAAATGTATTCATTTTAAATATATATCCTGAAGGCTATTGTAAATCTTCGGGGAAAAAATGAAGATCCAAGTGTTTTCTGGTGTGCCCTTTGTGACTGCAATCCTCTGCTAATAATACTGCAAAATATTGGGTCCTCCAAGGAATTTTTACTGAAAAATAAACAGATATAGACTAAAACAAGAACTACTACTATGAATAGTCACACACACATAATATGTTAATTAAAAGTGGTTAGTGATCTGAATTATACATTTACTATTTATCAGATAAACATAGGAGAACTAAATTACAGAATACTCTGGACTCTAAAGCCAGAAACTGTAAAGGTTAAAATTATGGTTGAGACTGAATGTAATAATTATATTTGATTGGCATGGACTTTATTTATAAAATCCTAATGAAACAACCAAACTCAGCTGGAAATTATATGGTGATATAATTGATATAGTAGAGGAGATTAAGAAGAAGGAAGAAGGAAGGGTCTAATACTTGGCAGGAAGATTAGGAAATCTAGAAAGTAAGGTTTTGAGTGTGAAGGAGGAAAGAATCAGTCTGACCTCCAAAGGGGCTCAGTCAGCAAAGATGCACAAACCTGAATCAGCTCAAGGGCAAAACTCACCACCAACTCTCCAAAATGTCAAAACGCCAAACATACTCTCAGTCAGAGTCACCTCTCCAGGGAAAGAGGAAGAGAGAGGAAGTGACATGCCTTATATGAATGGTTTTACGTCACTTTCCTGCATCTCATCTGTACCAATGATCCCTTAGCTTGACTTAGGACAGCCCAGGGGTGTGTCTGTTTTTCTGCACATGTCTGTTGAAGGCAATTTCCTCAGGCAGACCTTCTTAATCTTGTTAAACTAAAAAGGGTGGAGAAATATAGAGTTCCAAGATCTGATTGTTATTTCAAGTATCTCCATTGTTATTGATCAGGAAAAAGCTAAATTGGATCTTCTAAAGTACAGTCTGATTAGGGTGGAATAGTTTTAAAATTCATAATCTCCCCCTGAGGCCCAAAGGAGACTAGTCTCCAAGATGGGACATGAGTCTTGTAAACATACCAGCTATTACAATAGTTATAGATAAAGGGGAAATAAGAGAAAGAAAGAAAGAGAGAGAGAGAGAGAGAGAGAGAGAGAGAGAGAGAGAGAGAGAGAGAGAGAGAGAGAGAGAGAGAGAGAGAAAGAGAGAGAGAGAGAGACAGAGACAGAGACAGAGAGAGAGAGAGAGAGAAAGACAGAGAGACAGAGAGACAGAGAGACAGAGACAGAGACAGAGAGAGAGAGAAAGAGAGACAAAGAGAGACAGAGAGAGACAGAGAGACAGAGAGACAGAGAGACAAAGAGACAGAGAGACAGAGAGAGAGAGAGACAGAGACAGAGAGAGAGCCAAATCAATGTTTTTTACTAAGAGCATTGACAGAGCCAATTAGCGGGCAGTCCCCTTTGGCATAAGAGTGTACAATCAAAATCAATGTTCAATCAACTTTCAGTTCAATCAACCACAAATCAAAGTTCATTCTGGATTGTCCTGTAGTGTAGGTTTCCTGGCATCTTTCTGAAACAGTTCATTCTCTGGATTTAGGAGCTAGAAAGCTTCTTCCTTGAAGATCTTTCTCAAAAAAAATTTTTTTTATTAAAATACAATCCCCCCTGAAGTGGGTGTAAAAAATCATCCAGTTCAGTTCAGGATGCAGTGTTGAGTTTTGGGGGTGTATGAGCCAATTATTAAAGGAGTTGTAAAACAACAAAAACAAAACAAAACAAAATGTATATACAAGAAGAAGGAAAAATGGAAGAAAGTTAAACATTTGAGAGAAAGAAAAAAAATTCAAAATCAGAATCAAAATATGAAAATATATTATGTAAAATGTTGAATAAGCAAGAACAAATTCATAATAGGACTTTGTACAGGTCCAATTTAAAGTAATTTCTATCCTGCAAGTCTGTAGGACAGAATGCAGCAATATTTCACTTACCCATTTGCAGCCAAGACTACAGGAAGTTGCCATACTATAAGAAAGAAAGGAACTAGAATTCTCTTTTGATAGGGAAGCATCAAAACCAAGCATTTTGGGGAATCAAATAACTTCAATAAAGTCCATAACATAAAATCCAATGTCATTATTAATAATTTTATTTATTTCAACATTTCAGTTGAAGCTTAAATGATGAAAAATGAAAAGTTTCCATCTGACTTTCATCTTTTTCACAATGTTCTTATAGGCATAATCATCATTCTCCTTATCAAATCATCTAGAAAATTGCTATAATTAAGGAATTATCTTCCAAATCTAATCATTCTGATATAATATATTTAGAATTATCCTTGAGATCTCTCTCTCTCTCAGCTCCCATAGGAACTAGAAAATTTGGTCCCCAAAGAACAGGATTTTCTGGGTAACTATGATAAATGGAGTGGTTTTCTAATAATATTGCTCATGTGTCCCCATTAATGTGTTTCCAAATATTATTTAACTTCACTTAATATTAACTACACATTTACCTTTTCAAATAAATATTTATGATAAATTATATTAAAACCAAAGTGCAATAATGTTCTTAAACTATAAAGTTTGTCCTCCTGTCTACACACTCAGATAAGATAGTTTGCTCAAACTTAAAAGTGGTTTCTATAAAACACATCCTCCACATTGATTTGTGTTAGAGGTTAAGGTGGTTGTCATAGTATTGATGCTTTCTGTCTGGGAGCCCTTTTTAACCTTCACAATGTCTACATCATATTTCAATCTATGATATAGTCAATAAAGGAATCACTCAGTTGGAACATTAGTATTGTTTTTCTTTACTATAAAAGTCTCCTCACCAAACTTTGCTAATACTTTCACCTATTCTAGGATTGGAGCTGTTTGTAGGAACTCAAGTGATTTTTATAGATGTCCCAGTCTAACTGCTTACTTGGAAACTTCTTGTGATAGATCTATCCATCTGACTGGTCACCTTGGCACTCTCTTGTTAGGATATTTGTTCACCTAAAAGTATTAAGAAACATGCTAGAAACAGAGATATCCAGGTTACATAGTCAATTGAGATCTGGGTTGGGAGACACCATATACAGTTTTTGTTCCTACTCTTATATCAAAGATTTCACTTCTTCCTCCTCAAAGGACACCAGGAAAAGAGTAAAAGATAGTCAGTTTGAATGTTTAATATACCATGTACTCAGTTATATAACTTTCAATGGCCATTTCTTTATCATAGGATAATCTGACAAGAAACAGAGTATATAAAGTATGCTGTGATTTTAATCAAAGGTCCTTTAATTATACATACACCTAAGCATCATCACTCACAATCTCAGCAGAATTAACAAGGCAGTAAATTTTGCATATTTTCAAAAGCCCAGACACTCATTGTCTGTATTTCTCACATCCATTTATATTGTTTATTTATTTTTAAATTTTATTTTAAATATTTTTCCATGTATACAAGATTCATTTTCTTTCCCTCCCCTCTTCTCTTCCACCTTCCAGAGCTGAAAAGCATTTCCACTAGGTTGTACATATGTTATCAGTTGATACCTATTTCCATATTATTCATTTTTTTCTATAGAGTGATTTTTAAAGCCTAAATCCCCAAGTCATATGCCCATATATACATGTAATAAGTGATTTCATATGTTTTATTTTGCATTCTATTCCCATAGTTCTTTCTCTCAATGTGCATAGCATTCTTTTCTATAGGTCCTTCAGGAGTTTCTTGCTTTGCTGCATTGCTACTAGTAACCAAGTCCAATATATTAGATTGTTCCACAATGTTTTACTTTCTATATATAATGTTCTCCTAGTTCTGTTCCTTTCACTCAGTATCAGTTCATTGAGGTTCTCCCAGTTCATATAGAAAGCCTCCAGATCATCAGTTCTTACAGCAAAATAATATTACATCAATAACTATGAAAGTTGTTTCATTCTATTGGTTCTTTCACTTCTGTATTTATTTTGTGTTGATATTTTAATCTGGGTAGGAGAGGATTCTTATGGTGGCACAGAGGTGGTAAGGATTGTGAATCTTGAAATTTCTCAGACTTGTTAATGTTAAAAAATTCCCCATTGGGGAATTCTCCATTGGGACAATTCCCTATTGGGACCATTCCCCATTTGGACAGTGAGAACTCTACTTAGATCAGAAATGCGAAGACCTCTACTCCACCCGTACTGAATCCTGCTTTAGAGAAAACTCCTTGCTGAACAATGAAAAATAATTAAACCCATACATAAGCCATGCCTATTTTTAGAGTTAATACAAAGGGGTGCTAAGTACCTATAAAGGTCAGGCAACTTGTGAACTTACAAGGAGCAAAGAGGAAAAAAACTTATACAGAGATTCTAGCCTACTCAGGTATGGATTACTAAAAGGATTAGTCTACTCAGGTGTGAATTCAGAATGGGCTGTCCTTTGGAAAACATCTACTGTGATTGGTAGATGGAAGAACTTATGGGAGGTGACATAGGAGAAAACCCCCTATATAAGAAAAGGACAGTCTGTTGAAAGGGACAATCTCTAAACAGTCTCTAAGGAGGCTGTTAGAAGGAGAGTGCTCTAAGGAGTAGGCTCTGAAAAAACAGTCTATAAGGCGTCTCTTGGGAGAGGACCTTGAGGACAGTCAGAAAAATCCCTCTCTGAGAAAGATGGCTTGCTAAAATGGTGTCTATATTCTTGCTTGGACAGATCTTGTGATGAGTGATTAAGGACTGACTGATCTCTCTCTTAAGACTCAGGTCTAGGTCATGTTGGCTTAAGGCCCTTCATACTTATTCCTTTCTTACTCTTTCTCTCTTTCTTTAATTCTTCATTGTATTATTAATTAAAATCTCTATAAAACCCAGCTGACTTGGGTATATTTGAATAATTGGGAATATTTCCCTGGCGACCACCTTATATTTGATTTTAAAACAAGACACTGTAGTGAAAACATATTTCTTGTGGTCACAATTTACTCACCCACTCTTTTATCTACAACAATTTATGTCTTCCACTATTTTAATCACTACAGTTTAAGGCCTCAAATATTTTAAATCTTACAGTTTATGACACTCTTTTAAATATAATAGGATTAATCTATCCTCTTGGCTCCACCCCTGGAAGTCTTCCTAGCATGATTATAAATGGAGTTTCTCTTTCTAACTCTTGTTGCTGGGTTTTGTTGGAAGCATATAGAAATGCTGATAATGTATGTGGGTTTATTTCATACCCTACAACTTTGCTAAAGTTATTGATTAATTTTATTAGCTTTTTAGTTGATTTTTTTGGATTATCTAGGTATCTAGGATTATCATGTCATCTGCAAAGAGTAATAGCTTTGTTTCCTCATTGACTACTTTGATCCCTTCAATTTCTTTTTCTTTTCTAATTGCTACTGCTACCATTTTCAGTACAATATTAAATGGTAGTGGTGATAATTGACACCCCTGCTTCACTCTAGATCTCATTAGAAAGACATCCAACTAATTCCCATTGCAGATGAAACTTGCTGATAGATTTATGTAAAAACTATTTATTATTGTGAGGAAACACCCTTTTATTACTATATTTTCTAATGTTTTCATTAAGAATGGATATTGAATTTTCTCAAAGGTTTTCTCTGCATCTATTGAGATAATCATATGGTTTCTGTTTGTTTGATTGTTGATATAGTCAATTATGTGGATAGTTTTCCTAATATTAAACCATTCTTGCTTTTCTGGTATAAACGCCCCCTGGTCAGAGTGAGTAATCCTTGTGATAACTTGCTGTAGCCTTGTGCTATTTTTTTACTTAATATTTTAGCATATATGTTCATTAAGGATTGGCCTACAGTTTTCCTTTTCTGTTCTTGGTCTTCCAGGGCTAGGAATAAGTATCATATTTGTATCATAAAAATAATTTGGTAAGACTCCTTCTTTTCTTATGATTAATAGTTTGTAGAGTATTAGGATTAATCAATCTTTAAATATTTGACAGCATTGACTTGTGAATCCATCTGACTCTGGTGATTTTTTCTTAGGGAGTTCTTTGATGACTTGCTGAAATTATTTTTCTGATCCTATAGGATTATTTAAATATTCTATTTCCTCTTCTGTTAATCTAGACAATTTATATTATCAGAAATATTGATCCATTTCATGTTGATTGACATACTTATTGCCATATAATAGGGGAAAAGAGGTCTTAATAATTACCTTAATTTCCTCATCATTAGAGTTCAGATCACCCTTTTCATTCATGTTACTGTTAAATTGGTTCTATTTTTTCTTAATTAGATTAGTCAATACTTTATTTTATTTGCTTTTCTTTTTTAAATATCAGGTCTTAATCTTATTTACTACTTCAATAGTACTTTTATTTTTACTTTTATTAATTTTTCCTTTGATTTTTAGGATTTCCAATTTGGCCTTTATCTGAGGGTTTTTAATTTGTTCTCTTCCTGTTGTTGTTGTTTTTTTTTTGTTGTTGTTTTTGCATGCCCAATTTGTTAATATCTTCTTTTTCCTTTTTGTTAATATGGGCACTAAGGAATATAAAATTTCTCCTGAGTACCGCTTTTGTTGTAGCCCCCAAATTTTGATATATTGTTTCCTCATTGTCATTCTTGTCAATGAAATCAGTAATTGTTTCTATGATTTGTTTTTAACCCACCAATTTTGGAGAACCAGATTATTTAATTTTCAGTTAACTTTTAATTTACCTCTCCATGTACCCTTACTAACTTTTATCACATTATGATCTGAAAAAGATGCACTTATTTTTTCTGCTTTTCTGCTTTTCTGCATTTATTTCTAATGTTTTTAGGCCCTAGTATTAAGTCAATCTTTGTGAATGTACCATGTGCTACTGAAAAGAAGGCATATTTCTTTTTATCCCTATTTACTTTTTTCCCCAAATATATGTTAACTCTAAATTTTCTAAGATTTCATTCACAACTCTTAGTTCTTATTTATTTATTTTTTGTTTGTTTTATCTAGATCTGATAGAGGAAGGTTTAGGTCTCTCACTAGTATAGTTTTACTATCTATTCACTTCTTAAGTGCCAATAGTTTCTCCATTAAAAATCTGGATGCTATACCATTTGGTACATATACATTGAGTACTAATATTTCTTTATTTTTCTTGTTGCCTTTTATCAGGATGTAATTATCTTTCTTATCTTTTTAAATCAGATCTATTTTTACTTTGGCTTTGTCAGATATCATAATTGTGACTCCTGCCTTTTTTTCTCAGATGGTGCCTAATAAATTTTTCTTCAACCTTTTACCTTTACCTTGTGTATGTCTATCTGCCTCATGTCTATTTCTAATAGACAACATATGGTAAGATTTTTGTTTTTAATCCACTCTGCTATATGTTTCTGCTTTATGGGTGAGTTCATCCCATTCACATCATAATCACCACCTGTGTATTCCCAACATTTTGATTTCCTCTTTTAGTCCTGCCCTTTTTACTTTCATTATTTCCTTCTACACCAGGGTATCAATCCCCCTTTTCTTCATCCTTATTTAACATTCCTTCCTACCCCCTTCCTTCTTATTCCCCTTCTACTTCTCTGTAAGTTCTATTAATTGCCCCTCAACCTTTCCCTCCCTTTTAGTACTTCCTGACCATACCACCTCTTCCTTATTCCCTTTCAATTTTTCAGTAAGGTAAGATAGAGTTCTATATCCCATTAAATCTGCCTCTTCTTCCCTCTTAGAACTAATTCCACTTAAATTAAGGTTTAAGTTTTACCTATTACCACTCTATTCTTTCCCTTCTTATAATAGTATTCTCCCTCTTCTCCCCCATTCCCCATGCCCCTCTTTATGTGGTATAATTCATCCTATTTTACATCTTCTTTCAAGTTTATCTTAGGACCTTCCTCATTTCTGTCCCCCCATATTTTTTACATATCTTCTTAAACCACTTAATACCACAACTTCTGCCTATGAATATTTCTTCTATCTACTATGATAATGACAACATTTTTTAAGAGTTATGGATATCATTTTTCTATATTGGAATATAATCAATTGGACTTTATTGAAGCCATCAATTTTTCCCTCTTTCTTGTTTACCTTTTTATACTTCTCTTCAATTTTACATTTGGACATTAAATTTTTGTTTAGTTCTGCTCTTTTATTTAGGAATGCTTGGTAATCTTCTATTTTATTAAATGCCCATACTTTCCCCTAAAAGTATATAGCCAGTTTTGATGGGTAGGTTATTCTTTGCTGTAGACCCAATTCTCTTACCTTAGTAAATAATATATGCCATGTCTTACAGTCCTTTAGTGTGGAAGGTGACAAATCCTGTGTCATCCTGCCTGGGGGTCCTTGATATCTGAATTGTCTCTTTCTGGCTGCTTACAGTATTTTATCCTAGACCGTATGCACTTGAATTTGGCTCTAGCCTTCCTTGGGGGGGATTATAATTTAGTGATTTTATGTAGGGAATAATCTATGGATTCTTTCAATGTCTATTTTGTCCTCTTGTTCAAGAATTTCAGTGCAGTTTTATTTTTGGGGGGGTTAATTTCTTGAAATATGATGCCAAGGATTTTGTTGTTGTTATTGTTGTTGTTGTTGTTCCAGGATTCCAAGCAGACCAATAACTCTTAAATTGTTTTTCCTGCATCAAAACATAGAATACATCGTGTCAGTTATTTTTTCATTGGGATATTTTATGTTTCCTTCTATTTTTTTTATTCTTTTGGTTTTGCTTTATTAATGCTTCCTATCACATTAATTCTTCCTATCAGATCATCTTAATTTCTACTTGTCAAATTCTAGTCTTTAAAGTCTGATTTTCAGTTATCACCTTTTGATTTTCCTTTTTGGTTTGGTCTATTCTGCCTTTCATAATTTCTAGCAGGTCAGTTTTGGTTTCCAATTTGCTTATTACTTTTATGATTTTTGTGCCTCTTATTTCCATATATGCAATTTTGTCTTTTAAGCTGTTATTTTACTTTTGTATTGCTTTCATTTCTTTTTCCCACCTTTTCTCCCATTTTTCTTCTATCATTATTACTTGGTTCTTGAACGCCTTTTTCAATTCCTCAAGAGCTTGTGACCAATTTCTATTTTTGGGGGGAAATTTGGATGTGTTTTCTTGTTTCTCACTCTCTGTTGTTGCTTCTATATTTTGCAATTTTTCACCAGAGAAATTGTCCAGGATCAAGAGTTTTTTGTTTTGTTTTATTTTTTCTTTTTTCTGTTATTTATTCCTTTTGCCACTAAGTGGATTGGGATTTCTGCATGTGGGTGATGATTGCTCTCTTAACTTCTGTCTCTCAGGGCTTTGCCTTGGTACTTCTCTTTCCTGTCAAAAACCTGAGTGATCATCTTTGTGTAGCATGCTTTATTGAATTTTGCCCTGAGGATATCTTTCCAGACCCTGCTGCCTTGGCTGTGGTCATCCATGTTACTGCCAAAGTTCGAAGTTCTGTTGCCCAACCTCTGTTCTCTTCAGCCTCACCTCCCACTTCCAAGGCATTGTACTGCTTTTGGAGGTAAGTCTGTGGTGCTTTCAGCTAGCCCCTGAGAATTTTGAGATTGCCTCAGTCCTAGCTTTAACTCTGCAGAGGAAGGTGGTGTGGAGCAGGGGTGATCAGATTACATTTTGATTAGTGCAGTTTCACCTCCTTATAGTGTGGGGATCTCCACTCACTGCCTAACTTTCACACTGTTTCTAGTATGAGAGTCCCTTTACTCATCCAGTTTTGAATTCTGTCCTTTTGAAATGCTTTGTAACTATTGGTTGGAAGGAGATTCAGAAGGCTCCTACTGCTATGCTGACATCTTGTTATTATTTCTTAAACTAAAAATTGAAATCTTTAGCCTGTTGGTTGAAGTGTGTTTTAATTTCATTGTCCATAAGATCATTTTGATAATTACACTGTGGTTATTATCATATTACCACTTCTCTCTATTGCTTTTAAAACTAAAACAAAATGAACAAAAAACAAAAAATTAAGCTGAAAATTTTGATCTTATTATTGCAAATTTAGTGTTTAAATAATCTTAGTAATTAACTAGTCCAAGTCCATAATTTTTACTGTAAAGTAACTAACCCAGAAGGGCTATATAGTTTGTATAAAACTGTATTTTAGGAATTATATATATATATATATATATATATATATATATATATACCTAAAATAGAGCTTTTTAAAAAAAAAATTAGAGTGTTTCTAATTTCTTGCCTCTGTGTAGAAAAGACTTTAGTGATATCTGCTGCTCATGGAAAATTGTAGAACTTTGAATTGTATCCTGACTTTGTCTCTGTAATGCAGTAAAAATTTTTTGGCACAGGATCTGTGTATAGATTCTACTTCTACTCTTACCAGTATGACATTAGAAGAGTTACCTCACTTCTTTGAGCCTGACCCAAAACAGTTAGACCTCATCTGCAAAACTGTGAGACATTCCATATCTAAATCCTATAAAATTTTTATCATGCTCAAATAAAGCCAACAGTTCCCAAAAGACTAGTAAGGAGAATGGCAGGGAATCCCTAGTTGGATTTTGAGTACTCCTTAGCTAAGCTGCTAGGTCAGGTTCTCAATTAAGATTGGAAATCAATACATGAGAATTACCTATTAAAATGATGGGTATATAAAGACATTAGCTACATCTCATGGAACACCAATATCTACCCTCCTTAGGAATATTAAGTTGGCAATGAGACATAAACAGAATCTTCTTCCTTCAAGGTGACCTACATTAGATGGTAGCTAGGCATCGAGGACACCTGCAAATTATAATATATTCAATTTCTTCTACTTTATCTGTGGCTCTCAACAGATCTCTCTCATTTGGAGGTAGCTCCATGTAACCATTCTTATTAGAATCCACTTCCACTCTAAGCAGCATTTCCTAATGGATACTTGTGGTGACTGCTCCAAAAGTGGAAGGCTCATCATTTCTTTATCAGGACTTCCTTTTAAAAATAATTTAAAGTTCTTTACAAAGTTAATGGATCATACTGTTTTTCAGAAGAACAACTCTTAAGACTCTTGTTCTCAGAACTGTGGAATTGAAGTAAGGAATTTGGTCCATTAATGCCATATCATAGTATACTTTCCACTAACTCTTCACCCCATTTTTCTTCTGTTCTCTGACGTACAATGAGCACAATGTCAGGCACAAAGTGAAAACTTAATATATGCTTGTTAATAGATCAATTGAAGCTAGACTCAGGTCCACAGACATTCCTGATTCATTTTAAAGTTTATACCTAAAAGGGCAACACTATTTACTTAAAATTATACACAACCTAAGAATTCTTTCCTCAGTTTAAAAAGAGTCTCTTCTTTATATGGAAGAGACAACTCTTCTTTGCAGCAAGAACATGAGTAGAAATTATTCCAATAACTGCTCTGACTATATCAGAGTATCCTGGACTACAAACTAATATTATTAAAATTGACAATTTATTACATTAATTGAAATGTTTATTATTCATCACAACCCGGGCAAAGGTCTATCAATCTAAACTGAATAATTATTTTTTTTCATTGAAATAGCAATGAGCAATTTACTATTTTCACAAAGTTTGCTTTATAGCAGTAGAAATACAGGTTCATATAGCTAAATTTTTTAAAAAATATTCTCCTCAACTGTAGTCGTTTAGAGGAAACATTTTGCAGGAAAACGTTTGCATAGTTTACGGTGCTACTTACTTAAACATAATTTAATGAATTATTGATGGAAGTAGGATGTTAGTGATTGGGAGATATTCAAGAATAGTTTTTCATATTTATTCCAATCTACAAGAATATTGAGACATTGTTAACACATTTTAATTATCCATTTCAATATGTATTCTATGGAGGCACTGTAAATTGTTATTGAATTATTGTTAAACATGTTCCTCAGATGTAAATGTAATATTCTCAGTGGATCACTGAGAAAAAGCAATTTACTCACAACACTCCTTATCATTTCTTGTTGACTAGCTGTTTCCATTTCAACTGCAGAGAGCAAAGAGGTTCAGACACCATATGGTTTACAGAACCATCTGTGTACCCCAAGGACTGGCTCAACTTTCATTGCAGATGAAAACTTGTTTTGGGAAAGGTTAAAGTGGCAGAAATATAGATCAAAAGCTATCCACTGATTCTCTTCAAACTTAATTTTCCATCTGTTGATGTTAAATTATTTTTATTATTATTCAAAAATACCATTTAACTGTAGGTGGAAATTCTAAACTTCAGGTCGTACCAAACAGATTCCTTTAAAAAAAAGTCAGGAAATGGTGGTGTAGGCATTTCACCAGAATCTATCTTACATCATGAGAGTTGTTTGGATGCAACAGCCTTCAGCTCATTTAATGTCTAGAATTTTTTTACTCTGAAAGTGGAGATTTGAAATTTTTATACATGACATTAACATCAATGGTGGGAGCTAATGAGGTGTGGGTACTATATATATATATATATATATATATATATATATATAATTCTTCTGCAACTTATGGCCTTAGACAGTTGTCTATGGCATAGAAATCTTAGTTGACTTGAATTTGTTATTGGGGTCACACAACCAGTATGGATTAGATATGTCATATGAACTCTGGTCTCATAGTTGACCAATTCTCTGTCCACTTTACCACACTGCTTTTTTACATACTACCATCAAAAACTATAAAGAATTCTTTAAGCATTTTAAGTGCCTTATATGTGCTAGAAATATTGTTAAACACTAAAGATATTATCTCATTTATTGCTCACAATAACCTTGGGAGTTAGATGCTTTTGTGATCCTCATTTTGCAGTTGAGGAAATTGAGGCAGACATAAATAACGTGCCCAGGGGAAACAACTGGTAAATAACTGAAGTCATATTTAAATTCTGATTTTCCTTTATCAGAATTTCTTAGAATTAGCAAGATCTATTTGTAGAGGAACACAGAAGTCATCTTGCCTAACATGCACCTGAACAATGTCTTGCAATTCCATCATATTTCTTTCTGGTATTCATATTAAGGCCTTTAGAGAAAGACAATGCATTGTAAAACTTTGATTCAACTTTATTTTCTGAAATTATGGACTAAGGGTGGGAATGGAGAAAGGAGTGTTGTTAAGTTCAACTAATGAAAGGTGATGAAATAGAGAATATAAACTGAGGAAACTGTTTCTGGTTGATCTAAATGGATGTACTCTTGAGGTAAGAGGGGAAACTGAGGTAAGAGGGATGAGGATGTCCCTAATCTAAAATGAGGGAGAATTTGAGGGTTTGAGAAAATAGTCCAGTCACAAACTGTGAGTCTAAGACAGTTAGAGAGACGGAGGACAACAGCTTTTTAAAATCTTCTTTCTTCTTCTTCACAAAGTCAGCAAGGTCTCTCAGCTTAACTCCAGAGAAAAACAAAGTTCAAAATCTTTCCTTCAGCCTGGCTTTCCTCCAACTGTTGGTCAGTCAAAATCTCAGAGAGAACAGTGGTTTCTCCCTTGGTCAGAGAGCTCCCCAAAACCAAGTGAGCCCCACAAGGATCTTTCAGCCAGGTTCAACCTCCAGAGAGAGTGACTCCAAATCCCCTCCCTGGTTGAGTTGAACTGGTCAGTTCAACTGCCAACTCCTGGGAGCATTCCGTTTGAATCCTTCTCTTTGATTGACAGCCAGGTCCCCATCCTGGACTCTTGCATCTTGGGTTGTCCTCCAAAATCTCTCTCTCTTCATGTCTCTATCATAGTGAGAGGGGATATAAAGTATTTGCTGAACACCCAAATTTGAAATTTTGGGGCCAAGTCAGAGATGAAATGGGAAAATAAAAGGAAAGATGACAAGGAATGTAGTTCTATTTAAGTAGAAAACTTTACATTTTCCCCTAATTTTATCTTATTAGATTTGGTTCCTTTTTCAATCTATCAGTAATTTATGTATACTAACCAATTCATTATCCTATCCAATGTTTTCAATCTTCATATTTGATGTCATTTATGTCTCATTCCAATACTGAGAAAAGCATTAATCAGAACAATTTTTCCTATGACACTTATGAGAAAACAATATTTACTATACTCATGCCAGGTAGTGTGAGAAAACTTTTCTTAGGTTCTGCTCTGCATAGGTTAGGCTATTTCTTTTTCTAAATAAGTAATGAAATTCTCCTTAAGTCATAATTGATCAAATGAGCTTGTTCAGGTTGTTTTTGTTCATCTGAGTACAAAAGACTATGGGTATCTCCAGTTCTCTTTCTGAGGAGTCATCTAATCTTTAATAGAATGAACAATTTCAGAAACTTGTGTTCCACTAAATTAAGTAATTTCCTCATTGAATATCCTTACTGAATGTCTTTTCTCTGAAATACCCAAGTATTTCTCCTTTTGGGTATGAGAATTTATTTTTCATAAACTGTACTAATTCTTAAATCATATTAGGAATAATTACTGTACATTACTATCTTGGAACTTGGTCAGACATTCAATGCAGTCCACTTCTTTTTGCATCATTCCCTTTGTCCTGAGAAATTCTAAGGATTGTTTTTCTATTCCACAAAATTTGGTTAATAAATGAAGGGGACAAGGATTCTTCTCTTGTATATATGTTACCTATGATTCAAGTTTGGAAAGAAGTAGATAGTTTGATGGGCTAACTCTTACTTAGCTATTTGTCAATTAAAGATGTCTTGGAATATTCAAGGAGTCTGAGTCTGAGAAATTAACTCTTAAAACTACTTATTAAGCCACTCGACCTAGCTTCTAGATCATCAATGGTCATTCAATAGGACTATGGATATCTATATATCACTTTAACAGTTATGATGTTGGCCTAATCAATAAATGGACATATATATGCATATGTATATATTAAACTGATATTTCTTATTCCAATTCAATCTTTTGGATTAATCTTAATTGTAATAGTTATGACAGCCAATTAAAATGAATCAGGGTCTCTTCCTCTGGTTCTGTCTCAATTATAACAGAAACTTCATTCCACAACCATTGGCCAAGTGATATTTTAAATTCATCTGGGACTGTATTTTCTGATAGACATCTGTAAACTTCTTGGGAACCCCCATTCCAGATGATGAGATCTATTGCTAAGAATTATGTCTTTTGTATTTTAAATATATCATCTGATATTATCTGTATGTCTTATATGCTAGTATTGAGAACCCCAGTGTTGACTGACCTAGAGAGAAACAGAGAGATAATAGAGAAATTTGCTTGAGTAATTAGTGTAGGGTAGGGTAGTATAGAGAAAGGACATTAAAATGAGATTCCATGTTGTAGTCTCTGTGTGAGAATTAGTTTCTCCAGAAAAATATTTTCCTGAGAAGCAGGGAATAAGGGTTGGAGGAGTGCTGTCTGTAAGCTGGAAGATGTCAGTAGGCCCTTTTAATTAATTCGGTTGAGCCATAATTTTTTCTGCCTGTGTGTTCATGAGTGTACAACTTGTGTTTTGATGTGGTGTGTGTGTGTGTGTGTGTGTGTGTGTGTGTTTGTTAGGTGATCTAAGAAGGAATTAAGAGGGAAGAAGTCAAATTTCAAAACAAATAAACAAGCAAAAAACAACCCAGGAGGGAGAGATGTTTCAAAATTACTCTGTTTCAAGAAACTGGGATGAGATAGTCTTAAAGTGGCAAAAAACTTTTCTCTTCTACCTCCCAGAATCTGCTTCTCAATTGGTTAGAATGAAAGACTTCAAATAAAAAAAAATGGAGTCTTGAAATGAATTTAGGCAAGCAATGAACCTCCACCTAAGTGAGCTTGAATTAAAAAAAAAAAAAAAACTTGACTGCTGTCTGGGTCCAGAAAACTCTTTAAGGTTATAAAACCCTGCAGGTAGACATTTTTGTTATCCCAGTCCTGTCATCTTTGATATGTAGATTTCTGGGATGTAAGCCCAATCTTTTAAAAGAAATCTTTATCTTGTAGTAAGTTCAAACTGTACATTACTTTTCCATTCCTGTTATTATATTATAGTATATGACATAAAATGCGTAGTGACTTTAGCTGATAATTTTTTCCAAATTTATTTATTTTTGAGAGAGATAAATATTTAAACTATCTAAAATTAATATATTATTGATTTGATATTCATCACAATTGCAAAATTATGAAGTGATTTATTTTATTATACTATCTACCTCTGTTGTTGGTTTTTTTGTTTTTTTTTTTTAATTTGGGGAGGTTTCCTTTGTAAAATGTGGCAGATATCTGTTTTGTATTTTTGTTTGGTTATAATAGGAATTTTTTTCTCTCATGTATTTCCAGGTAATGGTCAATATATGAGAATTACAGAGAATATAGGAAATTTATTAGAAATTTAAATGAGTAAGTAAAAATTTTCCTGTTCAGAAAAATTTCTAATATAAGAATTTTGGACAGATGATTCCAATGAAAACATAGTGGAAAACTTTGTTGACAGTCATAAAATGTAGATTTGATTTGAATTATAGCTATTTTAAATTCTTCTTCTTAGATTAGCTAAGATTGACTTTAAGATAATTATGCATTGTAATATTTGTTACTAAAATTCTAGGTATGATTTATTTGAATAATCTGTATCATATCATTTGAACCAGGTTGGGTTGTACTTTACTGATGTATTTAGGATGTCAAACTTTTCTGTTATTAGGATTAAAAGCAAGGTATTGAGTCAAATTGTCTCAGTTTGTAAACTTGTTAGCCTAGCATGAAAGTGATAATTCATGGTATTAGCACTGTAATGGATTGGGTTGAATCCAGTTTTGAGTTCAAGCAATTGTGTTAAATTACCTAGAAATCTACAAACTGTTGTAAGGATATACTATAAATACACATGTATGTAATCTGAACTTCTGAAACTTGGAACCTCACCCAAGGGGCAAATAAGTGAAGGCTTTTTTTGAAGGCCTCCTAGACACTTCAGCTTCTCCTAGAGAAGTTTGTAATTCAAAAGCTCATTTTGCTATACTGAATAACATGGAATAAAAAGAAAAATGATAAACTTTGGAGGGGATGTGGAAAAACTGGAACACTAATACCCTGTCAATGAAGCTATGAACTGATACAATCATTTTGGAGAGTACTCTGGAACCATGCCCAAAGGGCCATCAAGCTATGCAGAACTTTTGAACCAGCTATTCCACTAACAAGTCTGTATCCCCAAAAGATTAAAAATAGGGAGAAAGAACTTACCTGTACAAAAATATTTGTCAGCTCTTTTTGTGGTAATCAAGAGCTGGAAACGACAGGGATGTTCAACAATTAGAGGATGACTGAACAACTTGTGGGATATGCTTGTAATGGAAAACTATTATACCATAAGAAATGACAAATGAGATTACCACAAAAATCATTGTTAACACATGGGCCAGTGGGGCTATGATTGGGAAAGTGGACTCTAAAAGATCACTCTTGTGCAAATACTAATAATAAGGAAATGGGTCTTGATCGATTGCACATGTTAAACCCAGTGAAATGTGTGTCATATATGGGAGGGTGGTGGGGCTAGGGGAGGGAAGAAACATGAGTCTTGTAATCATGGAAAATTATTCTAAATCATCTAATTAAATAAAATTTAAAAAGAAAAAAGAAAGATCCAACTAAGAAGAGTAGCCAGAGAAGTGATTAAAAAAAAAAACCATTGCTAAGACCCATATGAAGTGATACAAAGTGAAGTGAACAGAACCAGAACACTGTACACAGTAACAACAATAATGTATGATAATCAACTATAAATGTCTTAACTACTATCAACAAGGTATGGATCCAGGACAAATCCAAGAGACTCATCACAGAAAAAGGAAAGACCCACTGCCACAGAAGGAAAACTGATATCTACCAGCATGGAAGAAACAGATGGAATCTGAATGTACATTGAAATGACTGTTTGTCACTTTATTTACCCCATGAATTCTTCTCTACTGTAAACAATATGCATCTTATTTCACAATATAATGAATGTAGAAATATGTATTATATGATAATATATACAACCTATATCATATTATCTACCTTTTGTATTGCTCTTATATTATTTACTCTATATAAACCTTATCCCCATTCTATTAAGACTCTGAATTAATTCTTTTTCTGGAAGTTGGGGCCACGGTTATATTTCAATGGCTTGCCTCTTCTCTTCACTTCTGCTAGTGACTCTTCCTTCTCCAGTGACTGTATTTGAATGTTGCACTTTGTTCTCGACATGGAGCCTTTTCTCCTGTCCTGTTGTCTTTCAGGTCATTGAGGAAAAAGAAAGCAGATCTTCATTTTGGAAATGTTGGGTTTTCTGACCTTAACACAATTAATTAGTAGAAGGAACTTATCTTTTCAAAATGAAATTATTTCTCATTGGTGCATCTTGGGAAAAGCAAGGACAATCAGAAATAATTTAGAAATTGAGATCATTAAAATTATTACTTATCATACAGCTTAAAATATATACAAACTACTATAGATATAGCCTTTAGAATTGTATTCCTTATGTTCTAAAACATATATGTGTAAATATATATATGTGTGTGCACATATGCAGATATATGTGTATAGATAGATACATATATTTAATGCATTTCTATATGTGTATATCAGGTGATATTTATGTATAACATAAGGACACAATACATTTGTGTGTGTGTGTATATATACATATATATATATATACCTATATAGAGAGAGACAGAGACAGAGACAAAGACACCGAGATGCAGAGTCAGAGAGATGGTGGGAGTAACTCGTTATTGAAATTTCTGTGAACACTTTGCTCAATAGATTTGAAAAATAATGGAAATAATATAAAATGCAAAAAAAAACCCACATTATTATTTGCCAAATACAAATCAGTTGACTCTCTAAGATACATAGGCATTTGATTCCCTAAACACCTGAGGAATTTGTCACAACAAGGTTGCATTTTTACTTTCTTTTTTTAAAAATTCAATTTTAATTTATTTTCATTTCCTAATTTTCTTCCTCATACCAGCCATTTTCAACCTCTTGAGAAAGTAAGAAAAATGAAATCTATTAAAATAAATTTATTTAAACAAAATAAATTTCCATATTATCCATGCCCCAAAAAAGACAGGCTTTAATTTGCATATTTCATTTTGTGAAGGTGGGCAGCATGTTTCATCATTAGTTCTCTGTAAATTTAGTTGATTATTGCATTGTTCAGAGTTTCTAAGTCTTTCAAAATTACCTTTGAATTTTGCTGTTTTGGCATGAATTGTATTCCTGATTCTGCTCATTTCCCCATGAGATCTTCCTTTCCTATGAATGGAGGACAGGAATCTGGGCATTAGAAACCTCCCAGGTTCTCTATCTAAGAGGAAGGTCCAAGGCACATACTACATTACTTCTTACCTCAATGCTCATCTGAACTTTATAATTGTCTTCAGAAATACTCCTTCCTGCACTAGCAAATCAAATCCAAAACTCATTCCTCCTCAGAACTCCCTGTTCTTTGGCCTCACCCTCCCTCTCTGAATGTAGCAAGTACTTGGTGTACATAAGAGAGCTCCTTTCAGATCCTCCACCTTAAGGACAATGCCTAGGATAGCATTCTTATGATTTGCTATCCTGACTTCTCTAGACTTCATTATGCCCCCATTAGATATTCTCCCCAGCCAAAATTTAGCTTTATTGTATGTATTATCTTCCCCTTTTAGATTCTGATCTCCTTAATCTCAGGACCTGTCTTTGCCTTTCTTTTGCCCTATCATTTAGCATGGTGTTTGGCACCTAGTAGGCGTTTAAGAAATGTTGATGCATTGACTTCTTGAATTCACTTTGTCTCAGCTCATACAATTCTTTCCAGGTTTTCTGAAATGATTTTCATTATTTCTTACAGTACAATCATATTCCATCATATACATATACAATAACTTGTTTAGTCTTCTAATTGATGGACACTCCCTCAATTTCCAATTCTTTGCCACTATGACAAGAACTAACATCAATATGCTTCTTCCTATTGATCCTTCCCCTCTATTTTGATCTCTTTAGGTTATAGATGTAGAGCAGCAGTGATGGTTAAAAGAATATGTAGTTTAATAGATTTGGAGTCATAATTCTGAATTTGTAAGTTTATTAGTTACCACAGACCAGCAATCAGAGCTGATCAGTGAGGATAAAGAAGTCTTAAATAAATCCAAAAACTTTAAATGTTCTATCCATATATTAATCATTAGAAGTATACAGTTATAGGAAGATGACATAATGATACTTTGCCACTTCAAGAAAATTATATTTTCATCACTAGAAGTAACACTTCCACAACTGAAGAAATTTGGATCACTCTTGAAACAATCAAGGAAGAAATAAACATTTATTATAGCTTACTGTGTTTCAGGTGAAGATCAAAATAGACTAGTAGATAGTGACTTGTCAGCAGAATCAGAAAGACCTCCATTGATGTCCCAGTTGTGATGCATAATGGCTGTGTTCCTCTTGACAAGTCACTTAAACTTTCAGTGCTTTTGGAAATTTTCTTAGACTCTAAGCTGCACAAAAATACACCAACCTTCATTGGTAAAAGGAATTTACTCATCCAGAAGTTTCCTATACAAGTGAAATAACAGTGTCAGTCCCTATCACTATCATGTGCTAGACAGTATAATAGCAGTTATGAGATAAAAAGACAAAAAAATGAAATAATTCCTGTTCTCAAGGAGTTTGGCATTCTGTTAAGAGAAATGATATGTGCATTTTTCACTGAAGTTGTCTCTTTGGAGCTTCAGCTAACTGTCTTTGTCTCATTCCTATTCCTCCTAAACATAAAGGAGGGGGGTGTTGTGAACCACCCAGTTTTTGCCTCATGGTCCTCTGTTGTACTTTCCCCATGTGTCCCCTAATTCAATTAAATAATATCCAATAAATAAATATTCATAAAGCACCTACTACGTTCTAGTGTGCTATGCTAAGTATTAGGGATACCCAAGAAGGCAAAAGATAGCTCATGCCCTCAAGGAGCTTACAATAAAATGGAGGATACAACATGCAAGTGTGGAGTGACAGTATTGTGTAACAAGACTTGAAGTAGAGGTTGAGTAGAAATCATGAAGAGCTTCAAACAGCAAATTGGAGTTAATATTTTGCTCTCAAATAATAGGAGCTTATTGTTGTGTGTTCAGTTGGGAAGTGATGCAATCAGATATATATTTTTAAAAATCATTTTTATATCTATGATTAGGATGAATTGAGTAGGAGAAATACAAGGCATAGAAAAATACTTAAGATGCCATTGAAGTAGTTCATCTGAAAGATGATGAAGAGCAGAACTAAGATGTGATTGTTTTACTAGATACTGAGGGACTGTGGAATAAATTAGTAAAGAATAAAATAATTGTCTCATTGAAGTGAAGGCCTAGTTGGGGTAAGAATGAATAAATTTGCAATTTATTCAGTAAGCTGTCATTCATACACACAAAGGACATAGATATAGATATAGATATAGATATAGATGTATATATGAAAAATGTATGTATATTTGTAGATATACTTAGATTCACATATATACATATATATTTATGTGTAAATGTATATAAAATATATGAATGTATATTTGCATATGTCTTTGTATGTCTCTACATAGATTGTTTTTTGAGATAGTATTTTCTCAGGCAAAAAGTTCCATGACCACTCAAGGGCTTGACCCCTGTATTGGGCATGGAAACATTAACCTGTTCATTTTTTTAACTTTCATTTCTTTACCTGTTTTTATTCAATCTGATTTGTAGCCCTATATTCATGGGGTTTCACTACATTAGTGCAGAACTCAGTCAAGGAAGTTCATCCCCTCCCCCTCCTGAGGAGCTTTACCTGTCTATCAAACATTCCTGACATACCACAGCTGCCCCAGGGTTGCTTCTGTCAATAAAAGTCAAGGTTGGGGGCTGCTTGGGGGAGATCCATGGGAGAATTGAAAGGGATGAGAAGGCATCTGCATCTAAGATGCAGAGCAGGCAGGTGAGGGGGAATGAGGAAGAGACTGGCAGGCTAGGCACCATGCAGTCAGGTTACTCATAGGAACATTGTCTACCCTTCCAATAAACTTTATAAAAATATTTCTACCCAGATATACATATATCTGGGTAGAAATATTATTTTAATTCTTAAGAACTTAGTGAATGTGTCCTCTATGTTTTAGCCCTACTTCAGCTCAGAACATCTAAATTCAAGTGATTCACTTTTCTCAGCATACCCAGTATTAGAGGTTTTTGTTCTCTGAACTATGCTCAGAGATTCCTAGAGATCACAGGACAATAACCAGCAAATTTATAATGGATGTAAAGATAAATAAATATCATACTTTTTAGAGTTTGATTAGATCTTTCTAAGGAGAATTCAACACACACATAAACACGAATGCATCCAAAATTCATACTAGGTAAAACTTAAGACATACTAGAGAATATCTCCAAGGAGAAAAAAGTTGTGATGCACAGACATAGAATTATTTATTAGGAACATAAATATAATGAAATAAAGATAATTAACAGAAAATGAGCAAAAAGCAATAATTTTCCAAGAACATGAAATGAATTAATTCAAAATACCAGCCTCGAAAAAAGGATAATTTTATGAATAAACTCCCAGAAGAACATAACAGATTGAAATGCATGAGTTACTATGATAGAGGAAGTTGAAGACATGCATTTAGGACTTCTGAATGCAGACAATGAAAGGAATTCATGGATTGTCACAGGAAGAATAAGAACAACAACAATAATATGTTTCAAATTTCAAGACATAGTAATTACATTTCTTAACTTTAATAGGAAATTTATTTTTCATATATCCACTATAAAAGGCCTCAATTTGCTCATTAGAAATTCACTTCCTCAAGGGGGAAAAAAACCTTCTACTTCCATCAAAAGCTTCTGATCATAGGCGTGGGCATGAATAAGTAATAAAGAACAGTACATATCTGAAATGGTGGTGATGGCATGCTGTCATCAAACCAGAAGATGATAGGATTGTCTCTTGAAAATTTGCCTCTTGGTTTTAGGAGTTGGTCTGCATTAGGTCCTATTACTTCAGGTTTGAGGCTGGAATGAAATGAGGTCCTTCTACTGTTATCAAAGGGAAATTGGCTTTGTCATAGAATTGAAAATGTATTTTAAAAGAATCCTTCATCATTTAGTTTGTATAAAATGCAGCTTTCTTCATCTCCTTATGGAAACACGTTTATTCATTATGGCAAAAACTTTTAACTCAAGTGATTTGGAGAACGTTGTACATAATAACAGTACTATGTTCAATCATCAACCGTGAATGACCAAAATTATCAGCAACACAAGGATCCAGACAACTCCAAGGAGCTCGTGATTTTTTTTAGGGGGGGGGGTCAAAGTTTTCCAAAGATTAATTATATTTCTCCATCAAATTTTATTTTTCATTAATGAGTTTGTTTAAACATGTTTTTTAAATGGCAAATGTCTGCATTATCCACACTGCTATCCACCCAAAATTCATAAGCCTCTACCATGCACAGTCTAGGAGCAAGCCAGGGAAGGTTTCAAGAAGCACACCAAATACTCTTGCAGAGGTGAAGACATTTAGCACAACAATTCACTTTCAACCCAAGTCATCTTATAGTAATACTTTTAATATGAGGAAATGTATTTTAAGATATTTAAAATATTTAAAAATGTACTCAGAGAAGGAACTGATTGAGTCTGAATGCATATTGTTTTTCACATTTCCTTCATGAGCTTTTTTTTCTTGAATAAGTGCTATGTATTTTCTTTTACATGATGAAAATGGGAATACTTATTTCCAGATAGCACATATATCATCGATATCATACTGCCTGTCCTCTTGGGGAGGGGTGAAGGGTGGGAGGAAGAAACTATGGAGAATAAAATGTCAGAAAAGGATTATTTAAAGTTGTATCTACATGTAAAAATATAACAAAATGGTTTGGTAACTTGTGGCAATTCTGAGGAATTCCAACTCCTTCTGGATGGGTCTTTTTTATTTTTATTTTTATTTTTATTTTTTACTTTTAGGTAATCAGGAACCCAAAATGAAAATAATCAAATCATATTATAAACTTGTGTGAAGAGGCACTAAACCCGGACTTCAATCCTCTGGATTAATCAAGTTTTGGGAAAAACTTTACTCATTTCTGGAGAAAAATACTAGGCTAACTAATATTGTAGGATAAAGAAGAAATGGTGGCAAATAATGGTGAATTCCACAGAGTGCCTCTGATCACACAGTGTTCCTTCCATTCAACATTGCTTTCCTCATGACTTATTATTTCTAACTGCAATTAATTGTAGAAAAAGAGAGAAATAGTAAGATCTACAAAGTCAATGGCTTGGAAATTTTATAGAAGGAATGATCAGAATTACTTCAAAAGATTAAACCCCATGATAGAGAGAAAATGGAGACAGAACAAAGGTATAGCTTATGAATCAGAAAATACATTTCAGAAGAGAACTTAAGGGAAGTAAAAAAAATGAGCACAAAGAAAAGGAAAATATATTGGAAAGGGGCATATTAAAAATGATGAATAAAATTAGAGTTTGGAGGTGACGAGTAAAGGGGGATTTTTGAAGGGGATAGAGAAGGAAAAGGTAAAAGTCATAAAGGAAAGACGAGAGAGAGAGAGAGACAGAGAGAGAGAGAGAGAGAGAGAGAGACAGAGAGAGAGAGAGAGAGAGAGAGAGAGAGAGAGAGAGAGAGAGAGAGAGACTGAGAGAGGGGAGGGAGGGAGGGGGAGAGAGATAACTAATAGCAAGAATTCTACTTCAGGTTTCAGGTAATATAGTCACGAGGTCTAGAATATGTCATAGGTTATTAATGAAACATTAATTTAATTAATATAACTTCTGTTATTAACATATCTGTGATTAAATCAAGTGTTGGTGCTGTTGTTTTTTCAGTTGAGTCTAACACAAGCAAGGTAGTTTAACAGAGTCAGCAGTGTAGCAATCATGTGTACATCTGTTATTGAATATTTTCTTCAGTACACATCCCCTAGCTAATATTACCTCCTACCAGCCCTCTCACACACAGGTGCACACTTTGGAATGACTTTTGGGAAATATATTGTGCATTCATAGCTACTATGACATCAAATATCTTTTTTGGTCAGTTTGATAATCTCAGCTTCAGCAGCCTCAATCAGGATAAGAAACAGAGAGGGTGGAGTCCACCAGAACTATATCCTACCTGTATACCCATGCAAGCAGTGTTTGCACTGAGCGTGAGGACGCAAATGGGATTCTGGGTAAGAGAGTTCTGGGGAGCAAAACTTTATCCACGCAATTACTAATTCTTTCAATGTTAGTGATTAATAAGTAGACTAACTCTACTACTATGTAAATAATGATGATGAATTCAAATCCTTCTTTTTTTTCTTTTCTACTTAAGTTTCTACTTCATTGAAATCAATTCCTTTTCACACAAATTCTTTATATGACAAGTTTCATTCAGCCTCTATTTTTCCTTGAGAAGTCCTTTGTGAAAGATTATCTGGAGAAATTTCATGAGGGAAGTACCAGTATTTTTCTATCCTGTCCTTTGGAGCTTAGAACTCTGTCTCCTCTTTTGGCCATTGAATCACTTAACACAAATAGTAGTGATACTGAATGCCAATACTACAATCAAAATAGTTTATCTACAGGGACTGTCCTGTCTGCTGTATTAGAAATCTGAGGTATGGAGTGATACACACAAAGCTGACTGGATTGCTAATTCATGTTCTATTATGCCTGCATGAACTAGTTCATGAGAATGCTAAATAATACCCATATCCAGTGAATCTTACTATAATTTTGTGTCATATATTAAGGAAAGTAAATTCTAACCTAATCAGTATCATATGACAAAAGCTCTATAAATTATGTCATTCAATATCATGATATATGAAAAATGAAGTGTAGAGAGTCTAAACAAAGAATAGATCCATGGAGACCATAAGTCATATATATGAATTCATAATTGATAAATTGCTTGCAAGAAGTAGTATAAATTTAAGGCTATTTATAAGGAAATAAGGTGGACTAGTAAAGTAACAAGTATGAAGACCAATAGATTGCTGTACTAGGGCTTATACTGGTAGCCAGAAAAAAAATAATAAAAGATCTAAAGAAGATCTCTTATCATGCTGGTTAGTTCCTCAATGTATTTTCCAATAATATAAAGAATAGTCAAATTATTGGTTTGTACTATTGTCTTCCAAATTAGCAATAATACCCATATTGATGAGATTATTTAACAAAGTGTATATGTACATATACATGTATATATGGCTATTTAAATTTTAACCTCAATTCATTTAATGTATTTATGCAACATTTTGTCATATCATTATGTATGCATGTATTCATGTTTGTGTATATAATTATAGACATGTATAATGGTATTGGTATCTTCATCCAAAAATAACATGCTGTTTTGTAGGAGTATTCATGTTGTCCTTGGTACGATAGAATTATCACGACCCTGAAGGCAGGGGCTATATATATATTTTTTCTCTTTAACTCCAGTATCTACCAGAATGCCTGTCATATAGTAGGCAACTGAGAAATACACATTGAATATGGATAGGCATAGTAGCATTCATAAAATCTTATCCTGTTCTTTTTATTTGTTATTTTTCCTGTCCACACAGAAATTAAATATTTTCTTAATAATTAAATTACTAAAGTTATTAAATAATTAAAGTTTAGTAACTATTCTAATGACTGACTAGAGGCACTAATCTTTTTTTCCAAGTCAATTTAGCTTCTCAGAATTTATGTGCATTATATTAGTTTAGTCAAAAAGTCAGTGAAATTGGGGTGAGCAAGTCATAAGACTATAAGACTCTCTTGGGGAAAATAGCATAACAACCTGAGATTAACTAGACATCAGGTTTAAGGGACTTTTAAAACAAAATCCAGAGGAAAGCAAATCCATGCATTACATTATTTCAGACTTTCTCATCCACAAAATGTTAAACATTCCCAAGTGCTTTTTGATTAAAAGCCATGGGTTTGCATATTGATTTGTATTAGACATATTTGAAATCCTTAATCAGCTTCAGTACTATCCTTATACTTGCTTTCTTCTTTATTTGAAAGAGTTTGTTCTGACTATCATAGACCACTTGGTGGTGCTGATGGATAAGTTAAAAAAACCAGATTCTGTTCAGGATGGTATGCTAAGATGGGTGGTTATGGTGAGTTAAATAAAATTAAAGAAAGGACAGCTTCATTCACCTCTGTCATTCCCAATTTTTCATTTCTCCTTCTGACACAAAGAGTTTAAATTAGGCAGAATGGTTACTCCTGATAGCTCGGATTCTTGATAACTAGCACAGGGAACACAGATCTTTAACAAAAATTTCATGGCCCTGGAGACAGACAATTAATGAGGCTATTATTTTCATTTTAAAATTGCCCCAGCTGCAGAATGAGAGATTGCTACAGTTACATTCTTTACTGTCATCCTTTCCAAAGAATTTTATTACTCATCTTTATTTTTCTTTTTTTTTTAATTATATTTTATAGCTATCATGATGACCTCTGGATGGTTTCATATCATCCTTGATGAGAGTGCAAGTATTTCAACATGTAAAACTTTTTTTTCCCACAGAAATAAACAATAAATATAGTCATTAATTTTAGCTCTTGTTCCTTTAGTTAAATGATGGACTATCTTCACATAGAGAGACACTCTAAGACACCAGTGCCCGTTACTATTTATAAATACAGTTAAAACTTTCCCTTTCAAAAGGTATTACATTCTCAAAAGTAGGCTGTGTTAAAGATGTAAGCCATTTCTTGATTTTTTACTTTTTTTACTTAGCTCAGCTTCAAGTTTTAATTTTAGAACATTTATACAATTTATACAATTTTTATGAAATATGCATCCTGATCGCTTCATCCACACAAACACTGGAGATGAATTATATAGAATATATACATGTATACTTATGTACATATATATTTTCTACTATTATCTATTTACTAGGAATTAGTTTATGAATTTCTTATGTCAAGAGCCACTCGACTGTCATACCCCACTAGGGGTTACAAAATAGGATAGTTACATGGACAGGCCTTTCAATGACAAAATGAAAGTTTTCAGCTTTCACTCTACTTCAAAGAAAGGCACTCAGTAGACAGACATTCTCTGTCACATTCGTAGGCAGATACATTATTAACATCTTTGACATGGAAGAATGGGCAGCCGGAGGCCCCAAATCCTGCTTCTGTATAGATTAAAGAGGAAGTGTTTAAACCCTGTTCCTGAACAACAACTTTTTTTTTCTAATAAGGGGTAAGTATGAGTCCACAGCATATTTATTGCTTTACGTCTTCTTTCTACATATCACTGGATTTTTAGTATCCTCTTAATTCTTTTATTTTACTTCAAATATATGTGATTAAAAGGATAGATTCCAGGGATGAGGCATATATATATATATATAACTTCAAAACACACATGTAGACTAGTAGGCTTCCCACATCTGTGATAATAGCTCATCAACCAAAACATAATTTGTTTCTCTCAACATTCAGTGTGAGGAAGTGAAAGATATTTTCAACAACCAGCTTCATTCTAAACAAATCTGTAGGTATCCAACATGACAGCATGAATTTGGGAATACTTCTTCTTTGGTGTCATATGATTTTAATTCTCTCTTCCAATCTAACTTTAAAAAAATTTGATGGGATTTTTCTGTATTTAAAAATTTTTTTTCTTGTATGCTATGTTCATTGTGTTTCACATAATACCACTGAGAGGTAACAGATATTTAATAGATATTCTGATCAGTATAGGATAATCATATTTGGGTCATCAATCTTGTATCAAAGAGTTTCTTTTCATTTCCCACATAGTATTTTCCCCTCAAAATATTTGAGAACATAAAATAACATTCATAACAAAAATAATAATAAGAATAACAAAAAGAAATTGGGAAAAGATGTTACTTCCTTTCTTCAAATGTGTAGGCTAACAGCCAACAAATCTACACCAGTGTACTATTCTGTTAAAGGTGTCATTTTCCTAGCCAACAGTAATATAATTGATTGAAAATATCTCATTAAAATGAAAAGAAGCATCCATTTTATTCTTAATTTTCCTTAAATATGAGCATTAATGTTTCAAAAACAAATGTTCAAAGTTAAGCTATTATCATTTTATACTACTTAAAAGAAAACATTTTTTATGAAAACACCACGAAGTAGTACTTCTGAGAGCATATAATCTTGATTTTCAGTGAAGTTTATGGCACAAATAGTATGAACTTCTGAATCAACTTTTTAAAAAAAAAGTCTTCATTTTAGCTCACTATAAATGAAATTATATAATTTTACAAATGGTATTTTTCATGTTCACTGAAAATGTTTTATGTCTTACACTGGGTTCATTATCTAAAGAATTATAGTAAATTAGAAATGGTAGCCTATTAAAATACCTTTAAATAGGTGGAAGTGGTTATCATACTTTATTTTATCAATGAATAACAGTGTAACAGTGAGACTAAAGCACTTTACAAAGCAATGTTCTGCTTTTATTGATGGAACCAATAGTAAAGTCACTAAAGAAAACTCAGTCCAGTAATCCCTGAACTGTCATTCAGGTTTGACTTTCCTCTCCTCTCTTTGCCCCTCAATCTATATCCATCTCACTCTCCTGATTAATAAATGCTTGCTTTCCTTTGTTTGTGATGAATAAGCTATTATTTCAAGATTACTAAAGTGCCAGAGCATGTCCAAAAAAGTCTTTTCCTGTTGCATTGGGTTTAAGATCATGTCCTGCTAATTCATTCCAGCTATGTACTTTAAAATATGATGGTCTAGTACTTCTCTTAATAAAGGGGTGGAATTACTCAAATTCACAAAGAGCTACATCAATTGTACAAAAAATCAAGCCATTCTCCAATTGATAAATGGGCAAGGGACATGAACAGGCAGTTCTCAGCCAAAGAAATCAAAACTATTAATAAGAACATGAAAAAGTGCTCTACATCTCTTATAATCAGAGAGATGCAAATCAAAACAACTCTGAGGTATCATCTCACACCTAGCAGATTGGCTAACATGACAGCTATGGAAAGTAATGAATGCTGGAGGGGATGTGGCAAAGTGGGGACATTAATTCATTGCTGGTGGAGTTGTGAACTGATCCAACCATTCTGGAGGGCAATTTGGAACTATGCCCAAAGGGTGATAAAGGACTGTCTGCCCTTTGCAGCCATAGTACTGCTGGGTTTGTTCCCCAAAGAGACAATAAGTAAAAAGACTTATTCAAGAATATTCATAGCTGTGCTCTTTTTTAAATTTTTTTTTAAATTTTCATTTTTTAAATGTTTTTTTTAAATTTTATAATATTTTATTTGATCATTTCCAAGCATTATTCATTAAAGACAAATATCATTTTCTTTTCCTCCCCCCCAACCCCCCGTAGCCAATGCATGATTCCACTGGGTATCACATGTGTTCTTGATTCGAACCCATTGCCATGTTGTTAATATTTGCATGAGAGTGTTTGTTTAGAGTCTCTTCTCTGTCATGTCCCCTCAACCACTGTAGTCAGGCAGTTGCTTTTCCTCGGTGTTTCTACTCCCACCTTTTATCCTCTGCTTATGAATAGTGTTTTTTCTCCTAGATCCCTGCAGATTGTTCCGGGCCATTACACCACCACCAATGGAGAAATCCATTACATTCGATTATACCACAGTGTATTAGTCTCTGTGTACAATGTTCTCCTGGTTCTGCTCCTCTCGCTCTGCATCACTTCCTGGAGGTCGTTCCAGTCTCCATGGAATTCCTCCACTTTATTATTCCTTTTAGCACAATAGTATTCCATCACCAACATATACCACAATTTGTTCAGCCATTCCCCAATTGATGGGCATCCCCTCGTTTTCCAATTTTTGGCCACCACAAGTGATGCAGAGCGAAAGAAGCAGAACCAGGAAAATATAATACACAGAGATTGATACACTGTGGTACAATCGAAGGTAATGGACTTCTCCATTAGTGTCAATGCAATGTCCCTGAACAATCTGCAGGGATCTAAAAAAACACTATCCACAAGCAGAGGATAAACTGTGGGAGTAAAAATACCGAGGAAAAGCAACTGCTTGACTACAGGGGTTGAGGGGATATGACTGAGGAGAGACTCTAAATGAACACTCTAATGCAAATACCAACAACATGGAAATGGGTTCGAACCAAGAACACATGTGATACCCAGTGGAATCGTGCGTCGGCTATGGGAGAGGTGGTGGGAAGGAAAAGAAAATGATCTTTGTTTCCAATGAATAATGTTTGGAAATGACCAAATAAAATAATGTTTAAAGTGAAAAAAAAATGAAGGTTCCAAAAGAAACTCAGCCATAGGAGAAAAAAGTAGCAAGGTTTGAAGGACCTTCTATTGTAAGAAACATATAAAGTTGGAGGGAAATTCCCAGATAAAATGGATCTTAGTGATGATGCTGATATTTGAAAAGTCAGAAACATAGCTGGGAGAGGAATTCACAATAAAGATATTAATTTTGGCTCTTTAAAAAAAAAAGAAGATTAGTTTAGGAAGGATGTCATTTTTAATTGTGTTGCCTATGCCCACCTATGAACAATGAATATTTCTTCAATTATTTAAATGTTATTTGCATAAAATTTTCTTGCATAAAATTATTTTCACATCAAAATAAAATAAAGGGGTGGGTTTGTAGCTCTTGGTGAGAGGACCAAAAGTAAAGGGTAAAAGAAAGGAGTATTTTATACTATTGAGAAAAACAATAAAACAAAGCACCCCAAAATATTTTTTCTTCATACTGTGAGGGCCCTTTACTAACACTATCAATCAATAAAAATTCATTAAGCACCAAGCAAGGCACTGTGCTTAGTAACTGGGATACAAAAAGTGATGAAAGATAGTCCCTGCCCTCAAACTAATTCCACTTTAAAGAGTGAGACAACATGCAAACAAATACAGACAAAGTAAACTATATTCATGATAAATAGAAAATAAAATATAAGAGGGAAGGCACTGAAATTAAGAGGATTTGGAGATGACTTCCTGTATATGGTAAAAATGTAATAAGAATTAAAGGAAGTCAGAGAAATTAATGGTTGGAGTTGAGAAGAGAGAGTGCTCCAAGTAGGGGGAACAACAACAGAAAATACCCAGAGCCAAAGTCGGGGGGTGTCATTTTTATGCACATTATCGTTAGATTCAAGGACATGTAAGGGAAGCTGGAAATGTAGGAGTAGGCTATATATATACATATATATATATATATACATACAGGAGAAGGCCTTTGAAATGTTTCATATAAGCATAGAATATTTCCTAGAATATTCAAAAATGCTCTCTACTACAAAGTATAGCTCTATAGCTAATTGACAGCAAAATCAACAAATCAATGATGCTTTCCTTATTCTATCTCTTATTTTTAATCTCTCTGTGCCTACTTACTCATTCCCTAATACATGACTATTTCTTTCATGTCCTGAAAATAAAATTTTCATTGATTCTTTAATCCTTGTTATTACCTTTTATTTCTTCTGACTTTCATGATTAAACTCTCTCTCTCTCTCTCTCTCTCTCTCTCTCTCTCTCTCTCTCCTTAAAATCTGACTTCCTTATCATTCCATTGAAACTACTCCTGACAAAGTATCAATGACCTTTCAATTGCCAGATTCACTATCTTTTTTTCTGTCCTCATTCTCTTTGACCTCTGAAAACGTTGACACTCTTGATCAGACTCTCTCCTCTTTAGATTTTCAAGACATTACTTTTTCTTGGTTCTCCTTTAAATTTTTTCCCTCATAAATTTTTTTTATCTTTCCTCAGTCCCCTTTGCTGAATCCTCATTCAAATCACATCCTCTAACCACAGGTATCCTCCAAGGTTTTGTTCTGGCTCTCCTCTCTTCTCCCTCTCTTCTCCTCATTTGGTGATCTCATTACCTACTGTTATAATTCTCAAATCTACATCTTCTGTTCTAATCTTCATGGTAACCTCACATCTCCAACTGAATTTTAGGCATCTCAAACTGAATGCCTAGTAGTCTTATTATACTAAACAAGTCTAAAAATGAACTCATTATCTTTTGTCCTAAATCCTTATATCTTGCCTATTTCTGTAAAACACAAAATCATTCCTCCTGACTTTCATATTTGCAAACTAAGAATAATCATGTACTCCTTACTATTTCCCACCTCCCATAATCAATCTATTGCCAAGTTCTGTCAATATCAGCTTTGCAGCATTTCTCACATACTCAGCTACTCTCTGCCATCTCCCTGATACAGGTACTTATCACCTCACACTGGCACTATTGCAATAGCTTGTCTGTGTGAAATAAAATCCTTCCTCCAAAGGAAGGTAGATTGTTTGGGAAAGGTCAAGATGGATGGGAGATGAGAAACACCCACCTAAGGACCTCCCCAGGACCAGCAAAGAACAAAATCTTTGGACTTTTGAAAACAAGTTTATTTGGATAACTGGGGTAAAAGGAAAGGGTAGGAAGGGTCCTAAACTATAGATCTAAACTCGGACCCACCTTCTACACACCTCACAAGAGATATTCTTCTTGCTTCTTTAGGCCCTGCCTATCCACTCCCTGCTCTTACCTAAACCACAAAATGCTAACTGACTATCTGCTAACCTAATTACCCAGATTATCCTTAAGAAGGCTAAGAAGACAGGACTCACTAGTAGCCTGAATTCCCTCTCAAACCTGGGTTGGCTTCACTAAATAACGCAAAGTCCCAGGTGACAAACCCTTGGGATTACCTTAGCCAAGTGGTCTTTGACTGGTAGCTGTCAGACAGATGACTCTCAGCACTCCAGGGAAAAGTAGGTCTCCTCCAAGGCAGATGTCCCACCCATGAGTATCCAAATCTTTCCACAAGACCAGGATTTCCAGGGAAATGCCAGAGCAAAGATCTTCCTTCTGATGCAGTGGAAAAACCAGAATCAGGTGTGGCCATTAAAACCAGTCAAATCCCAAGATCCTCCTCTCCTTTCAGAATCTTTTCCCTCAGGGCTTGTATCCAAATTCTCCCACTTCCCTCTTAAAGACAATCTGTGAAATTTACTCTAATCCCTTACTTACATTCTTACAGGTGGAACTGCCTGTCTCAATTGTCTCCCCAGTCTAATCAATTCACCACTGAGCCAACAAAGTGACTGTTCTAAAGCAAAGGCCTGACCACATTATCATCCGACTCACTGAACTACAGGGTCTTCCTAACACCTCCAGAAAAGCTCAAATACAAAAATCCTCTGTTTGATATTCAAAGCTCTTTATAACTTAATTCCCTTTAAATGTACCCAATATCTGGAAAGCTTTCCTTCCTCATCTCTTACTTTTCTCTGGCTTGATTTAAATCTTCGACATGAAGCCTTTCCAAACCTCTCCTAATCTGATGCCTTCCTTCTCTTAATTATTTATTCTTTCTTAATCATTTTTGTGATGGCAGTTGTTATTGCCTTTCTCATTAGATTGTGACCTCCTTGAAAGCAGGAGAAAAGGTATGTTTTGCCTCTTTTTGTATGCCCAGCACTTAGCAAGTGTTAAATAAATGTTGATTGTTCAGACAATAAAATTTTACTTAATACTTATTATTTGCCAGGCTCTGTGCAAATTTCTGGGAATTCAAATACAAGCAAAAAGGAAGACAATGTTTGACCTCACAGATCTTACTTTTTTTTTTTCCCTGGGGAAATGCAGTACACAAAAGAGAGCTGAATAGAGGTAAAAAAAGAATTGGTTCCAAGGCTGGGGACTGTGTTATTGAAGTTCTGGGCTCTTCTTCAAAATGGATGTTCTGGGAAAAATACTCACCAATTGGAAAGTACCATAAAGCAGAGAGGAAGAAGAAAGCTTAGATGTATATCTCTTCTCTGTTCCTTTTCTGATATCAAAATGTCTTCAATGAGGTATATGGTTTAGATTTATGTGGAGTACTTTGTAGCTATATTATGGCATGAATATCAGAAGAGGAAACTACTTGTCTTTGATCACTTGGGAAACTGCCCATAGATAGAAAAGTGGATATTACTTTCCTGGGCAAAAGGCTCTAAATCTAATTCTTTATTGAGTAAGGATATCATAATTATCAATACTTGATTGGTGAAATGGTGATCATAGATATCAGTGATACAATATATTTACCAATGTGAGAGTCTATGAACCCTGGGAAGAAAAGTGATGAGGAATGAATGAGAAAATTCATAGAGTTTGACTAAACAGAATGTAGAAACCTATATTTATTAAAGCTAGGAACAATAATAAAGTGATGACAGTAACAGGGAATATGCAGCATTGAGTACTTAAGATCTGTTAGATGCTTTTTTTTATAGAATCTATACATATAAGATAGAAAGAAACATTATCATCACCATTATTGTTTATAATAGTGAAGTTTGTTAGGAGGAGGTAAAGGAAAATGAGGAGAACAAGGAAGTGAAAAGGAGAGGGAGGGGAAGGAGAGAAAGGGCGAGAGGAGGAGGAAGAACATAATCTATTATGGCTCACAAATTAACAGTGAAAAATGTTTCCTTAATCCTGACAATAGTTAAGTTGTTGTTCTTTGCACAGAGAGCATACCAATTGGAAACATACACAGACAAAATTATGCCTCATCTAATTTTCTCATTTTTATACCTTTATATGACAGGTACTATGTCAGTATTAGTAATATATATTTTAAAAAAGATAGAAAGACAGAAAAAATGAAGGAAGGAAGGAAGGAAGGAAGAAGGGATGAAGGAAGGAATGAAAAACCTAACAATTATACCAAATGTACATTAAGGAAAGAAAAAAGATAACTAAACTAAACAATTCCTTCAAAATGAGGAAACAGTATATATTTGGCAATTCTTCCCTTCCTATTGGTTTTAAAGACATTCCATCCACATCAGTCAACTATTTTTTTTAAAGATTGTGAAGGATATAAGGTAGAGAATTTGTTTTTTCTGTTGTAGAAACTTGTCTATTAAGTCTAGTCCCTAGATAAAGAATCCCTAAAAATTAAACAACCAAACAAAATGAAGCAAAACAAAAAGAAATAAACAAACAATAATAAAATTATCACTTGAAACATAGCAAAAAACAAACAAACTTGGCAATATCTTTTGCAAACCTTCATTTTGGAAATTAGAAAACCAAATAGATGATTTTCTCAGTCAAATAACTGCTCAGTGGAAAAATTCGGTTTTTAATTAAGGGGTTATAACTCCAAGCTCAGTACTTCTTCCATTTAACCAAAAAAACAATTCTACCTCTGCCTTTCTTTTTCTTCTATTTCTGTCTGTTGGGGATTCATTGGAAAAGACTCAAATGTTGTAAAAGATTTAAGGAAAAAGGAGAAGGGGATTCAAGAGGACAGATTGGATAGAAAGTGCCATGGTAGCAGTGATCATGAGCATGGACAGACTTTGGGAGAAAATGGAAAATAGGTCTTGATGTCCTTTGGTGCAGGTTGTCATGAAGAGTAAAATATGACTGGATGTATGAACAACAAAGGGGAAATGGAAAATTCATTCTTCCATTGGTGCCATTCAATATTAACTTTCATTCAATTTAACATATTTATTTAAATTATTTTAAGAAAAGGAACAGAATTAATGACAAAATCATGATTCTAAAGTAACATAGCCACATTATTCATTCATAGCTACATAATGAAAGAGATAGTATATTAAAGTTGTTCCTGGAAGGCTAAAGTTTTAGTTCTGCCTCTGACATTGAGTGATCATGGGAAATCACCCTGACCTTTCATTTCACTAGACCTAAAACAACAAAAAATAAATGTTGGATAATATTTCACCTCAAATATTATTTCAAGTGAAATAATTATCTTTTTACTAATTTTAATTTTATCATCTTTGAAGTTCTCCCTAACTTTTATTTCAATTTATATTTTTTGCTCTTCCTTTCATAAATTGTATTTAGAAATGTTTACAGTTTCTAAAGGCATCCTTTTTAACAATAGATTCCTTGTAATTAGCTCATCCACATAAATGTTTTCTCAAATTATTTTGACTAAATTATATTCTGTAACTTTGATTTTAACCAGTATAAAGGTAAAACAAAAGACGTGATTTTTTTTTAAAAAGGAGGCTCCTCAGAACTCATCATTATATTTTAAGGATCAACTGTTTTACATAAACTAGTGTAGTTAAATGAATAAGCCAAAAGTTTAGGCACCACAAAATTATAAGTTTCACTACTCAGTCTACTATTTTACTTGTTGCCTTATTTAATTTTTATCATATTGAGTTTTAGGTTACTTCAAAGGTATGCTTGGGTATTTCATCTGTAGTGATGGAAATATTTCAATATTTTCTCAGTCAAGAGTCAAGCACAAGGTTTCCTCTCTGTCTCTCTCTCTCCCTGTCTGCCTTTCTGTCTCTGTCTCTGTCTGCCTGTCTGTCTTTCTCTCTGTCTCTTTGTATTTTGGCTTCATGAATGTGATATTTTGAAGAATATTCTGGTTTTCACATGTGGATTTGTTCTAGGAGATGATTGAGTTAGATTCTTTTAGGATCTTAGATATTAGATGCTCTTAAATTGACTATGACTTCATTTTTCTAAAGTCATGGAAAGATGCAAATATTTCTTGGTATTCTCTTATAGCTCTTCTATCCGGGTACAAATACTGAAAAGTCATAGAGACTATTAAAGAGAGTTTTTATTAATTTCTCCTTTTTGATATTTAAGAGGAAAAGGAGCAATAATAGTTTTCAGTTAGAGAACCCCTGCTGTGCAGTTTGGCAATTAGAGGCCCACTGCTGTTCTGCTTCTCAGTTGGTGGCAGAAGGGCTTTTCTGAGTGTAGTTTGTAAGTTGGAGACTATTGGAAAAGGTTTTGGTCTTTGGGTCCCCTGGGGAAAGGAGTAGCAGCTTCTGACTCTCTCTCTGAGATTGGGAGTCTTTTCTAAGTCCCTAATAGCCTCATTGATTATCGATTAACTTGGGTAGATAGGTAGATAGATAGTGGTTATATTATTAGATAATCAGAGTAGGAGAGTAGGTGAGAGCTTCAGCCTAGCAGAAGATACAGCCCTCTGAGGCAGATAGATGTAGGGTTTTCTAGAAAAATTTAATTAGGATTGGTATTGGGGTATAGTTACACTATAATGTAAGATTATTTGCACTTTCCTCCTTCCTATTTCCTATCCATATTTCCTAATAATAAACTAAGTGTTTTGTGTTAAATAAACTGCACACTGGCTTTTGTTAAAACTCCTACCATCCAAAATTTAACTCTTCACAAGACTTAGATAAGTATTTAATTGTTTCAGGTTATTGTAATGGATCTCTTGTCTACCAAGCTCTGAGCACTCTAAGGTGCCTGCTTCAATAACCTTCATGGTCTTTGGAAAAAGTTCTTCTCCTCCACCCATTCTGCTGAGGGATGACTTCTCAAGCTTGATGTGTGTATCTCCCTCACACAATCATGTGTGTGGGCCTGTCCTGGTTTAGACTGCTTGGCCAAATGGTTTTACTGTGTTGTGGCTACTACATACGCTTCAGCTTCTTGAAGTCACAGGTGAGACTTGAGTAGGGACCAAAGTTGGATGAGCAGCCCTTAAAAGGGCTCAGCAAGCCCTCAGACCAGAGGTACTAAGTCCTCCCTGAGCTCCTCATATATCTTATGTGAAAACAATCACATGAAGGAAAAAAAAGAATAGAAAAAGGAAGGAGGCTTGTGTTGATCATTGCAGAGTGATACATTTGTGGATGGGTTTGACCTCAGATTGAGTTATTCTCATACCTTCAGAATCATTTCATTCATGAGATTCATACATTATTTTTTAAATTCATTTGGGAATATAGTACATATGTATTTTAGATAGGAGGGATTGCCAATAATTATATTTTATTAAGGAAGATGGAATATCCTTTGATTCTCAGAAGCCTGCAATATTTTACAGATTTTTTTTTTATCAAAACCTTATAGAACATGCTTAATAATTAACGCTGACACAACCATGTTCAATAAGTCTCTATAGTATCTTATCACTTATCAAGTTGTTGGGTGCTCTTTTTCCTTAAAAATGTCCTCTGCTGCTGTATCTCAGCAGGTGAACAAATTATGTTTTTTTCATATAAAAAGTTTCATTCACCATGTTAAGCACAGAATATTAAATCGCTCACATTCAAAAGTAGTTTGTTGTTTTTAAATAACCTTTCATACAACCACTATGTCAATAGATAACTTAAGGCAAAGGAATTCTATATTCTCAGAGTTTCAGGGACTTCCAAAGCCTTCTAAGCCTACCTATATCTGAAAAAAAATGCTATAAACAGTACAATATACAGAAGAAGTACACATATAGGCTTTGTTTGAAGTACTCCACTGAAGTAGAAACTACTAACTCTTAACTGATTCAAACTTATAAGCATCAGAGCAATTTTACATTTGAAAAATGGTCTGAGTATGTACAGTCAGTTTTCCAGTGAAGAAACTGAGGCTAACAATAGCCAAATGAAGGATGCAAAATTAATCAATTCTGAGATTTCATCTCTCACTCATCAAAGTGGCAAGGGGACAATAAAAAGAAAAATTAAAAATGTTGGTTGACTTATATAAAAACAAACATACTTCATCATGAGGGGTGACTATGATGGTATGGCCTTTGATGAAATCTATTTAGAATTATAGACAATGAATTACTAAATAATAAGTGACTTTTTAACCTAGCCGTACTACCATTACTTCTATACTCAAAAGTGATCAATAAAATGGGGAAATTATTTATATCCCCAAAATATTTATACCACCTCTTTTTGCTTTGACAAAAACCCTGGAAACTAAGGAAATGTTCATTAATTAAGTGTGAAATGGTTGAATAATATATGTTATAATAACTATAATGATAACATTCATGAAATAAATGACTTCAGAAGACAAACAACGACGGATGAACTGAGGCAAAGTGAAGTAGACAAAAAGGTTTTAGAAAACAAATATTTTGAAAACTTTAGTAAACTTATTAAAATGAAATGGGAACTAGGAGGAGAATTTATGCAATAACAATAATAAAAACAAACTTTGAAAGGCATAAGCAATACAATCATAACATGAATATTCATGATTCCATAGGATTAATGATGAAATATTATATCTTTTGAAGAAAAGCAATGCATTTAGAGTGCATAATGAAGCACATATTTTGGTATACAAATATTGAGTGAATTTTTTGATTGAATATATATTATTGTTATAAAATATTTGTTTTTTTAACTATAGAATACATTTGAAGGGAAAATTATAAAAAAATTTAAAAAGTAAGTGCTATAGATCCAAAACCTTACATCCATTTTTAGATGAGGACACTTTATTGTTAGATTTATGTAACTATTTTCTTTGTTAAAGCAGAACTCTAATAAAGTAGGAATAACCCATAAATGTTTATAACTTAAAAACAAAGCACATAATTTTTTTTTAATCATACTACCTAACCAAAACATTTTACTTTAGAGAAGCTCTAATTAGCACTGAGATTTGCATCCTTGTTCTGCTGCATGAGACCAAACTGAATCAATCTCTCATCCATACAAAAAGTCCTTGGATTAATTAAATTTGGACAATCTAAATTTTCTCTTCAGTTGGTTTCATCTGTTTCAATCCATTCCCATATGATACAAAGTAGGGACATTCATGAACCTGGATGACTTTTATCTTAAGTGCATTAATATCCTTTAACCACAATATTCCAGATATAGTCTTCTCATGAGGAATACCTTGAAAAGATAATTTCTATATTCCAGGATGGTATGCCTCTTTTGATGCAGTTCAAGAGTGTATTAGGTTTTATAGCTAATAAATGACACAAATGATTCTTATAGAATTTTTATTCACAAATACCTCTAGAGCTCTTTCAACATAATTTCTTACTTGTAACTTCTGTCCTCATCTTTACCCTTTCCACCTTAGATTTATGCCGGTAATTGTGGCATAATCATTAGAACACAGGTCTTTGAATCCAAAGACCTGGGTTCAAATTTCTGTCCTACTTATTAATTTCATGTCACATTGTTCATAAAATACAATAGATTTTGAAAAATTGAAAATGATTATCAAATAAAAGATTTTGGTAGACAGAGAATACTTTGTGACTAATCTAGAACAAAGAATTTCAAAAAGAATTTTGAAAGATAAACGTTTGAAGGAAAAATGTTCTGGCTTCAATGCATAATTTTTTAAACTGCTACAGATGACAAGTGAACAATAAGAGTGATCTATCAATCCTTGGAATATCAAGAATTTTTTTCTGAAAACCTTAGCCATATGAATCATTGATAAGCATGGAATGAATACAGATATATAGAATAGGTAGGTGAAAAACATTTATTTTCTATATAATTGGAATGAATGTTTAAATAAATAACCTCCAATATTGATACAAGTATTTTTAAGTATTTTTTTCTGATACTAGGATAATCAGTTTAATTCTCTGAACCTAGATTTAGCCATATTAGATTTAAATGAAAATTATAATTTTTTTACATGTCTCATGGTCTTATTGTATATAAAATGATTTTAAATGGTTAAGTTTCATGGTAATATTTTATTGCTATTGTCTATGACTATTCAGATCTTAAGAGAGTTACAACAAAGATTCTTTCTAAAATAATAGCCAGGTGAAACAATAAGAGGTCACCACATTTTTAACTATTAATGATTTCAGACAAATGTCTGAAAACAAAATAATTCACGCATCCTATAAGATCCTGAAAGAAGGTGACAACATTATTTTTCTCTGTAAATTTGTAAACTCAACACTTAATCAAAGCTAGGTAGATAAGATTCATTCATAATCTATATATAAATTCTTCACATCCTTATAGTAAATGTGAAAATCAAAAGAAATTGCAGAGGAATAACTTGGGGATAAAATTCTAGAGAGAAAAATAACTGAATTCTAACTCTAGATGACAAGGAAGAAATCCTGTTTTAAAAAGTAGTTAGTAATAAAAAAATACTCAGAATAAAATAAAATTAGGAATATTCAAATATCTGGAAAGAACCTATCAATGGTTATTTAGAACATTTCCAAAAAGTATATTAATTTCATGTATGACCTAAAATTATTATCATCTTTCATAACTGCTGACAATTTATATAGACAGGTGATTAGTGAAGACGGCAATCAAACATGGTATAAAATGTATCCATTCTTCCCCTCCCTACCTATGGAAAAATTGGGGGGAAAGGAGAGTACTGAGTATAGCATAAAGAAAAGGAAATAAATAGATATACATTTCAACTGAAAGTTGCTACCAAGAGTTATATAATTTTATGAAAATTCTAGAAATAAATTTAAATCAATTAATAATTGATATAGTCACAATCTAAAGAATAAATTGAGGATCGCAATCAGGTAAAATTCTTATGATTATCTACTCTGATATTTAAAGAAATCAAAGCTTCATTTCTGACCATTTAATAAGTGATACTTGAAAAAAATACATTGGGAGTATGTGCAACTTGAGTTTTTCAATACTAGGGTTTTTTATTTATTTATTTATTTTTTGGTAATTTCATAACGTTCAAAAATGTCAGAGACTTACAATACGATAATATGAGAATATAAGACATGCCAACATGCTCTGGTTCCATTTTCAAAGGCCTTTTTGTGTTTATTACCATGTAACTTGTTCTTCCATGCCTATTTTACTCAGTCTGAATCCATTGTGAGAAGTGCTGCTCTTGTTGTTCTTGTAATGTGCCAGCACCATGAAAGGTGGCTGGAGAATAAATATCATCATTAGCTCAGCTGCCTATTAGGATCCCTTGCGCTGGAAGCCATACAAAATTCATAGAGAACAAGCAGGGACCAGTCTTGTTTTGATGTCCCAGGCACCAGCTCTTCTAAAGAAGGCAAAATGCTTAATCAACCCACAGACCTCGTTTATGGAGGGCGATAGCCCAGGGCACACAGGGTTGGCTCATTTTTAGACACACATAATAAAATGGTCATTCAGAGGGTTCACTCGTGTGTGCAAGATACAACCACCGTCCCAGCGGGGCTGTATTCTTTTAGAACAAGGGGACCCAGTGGGTGTTTTGCAACAAGCAGTATTTGCTAGTCTCCTTTCACAATGGATCACAGTGTAAGTCTTCTCACTCCAGGCTTCAAAATTGGACACATCAGCCCTCTGAGAGGCCTTTCATGTATCCCTTCTAATCCAAGCTAGAAAAATAATGAGCAATTAGATCTTGTGATGATGGGCTGCTGTTTAGATGAACGACTTGTGGCTATTTTGAGTAGTCCACACTAATGCAGAGAAAAGAAAAGAAGTCAACCTGGGATGATCCTTTCTATTTAGCTTTCAAAGTCCTAGGTTACTTATCACCAAGCTGAGCCTCTGAATAAAGTTGTTACTTTTAGCCCCCATGAAACTGGGTATGCT